>NW_027206202.1:7864998-8023166 GCF_024711535.1 Dipodomys merriami | reverse complement strand
ATACACGGCCTGACACAGCGGGGACACAGCGAGGGCACATCGGGACTCATCGGGACACAGCGGGGACACAGGGGACACAGCGGGACACAGCGGGACACAGCGGGGGACATAGCAGGGACACAGCGGGGACACAGTGTGACACAGCGGGACACAGCAGGGACACAGCGGGACACAGCGGGACACTGCGAGGACACAGCGAGGACACAGCGGAACAAAGCAGGACACAGTGGGACACAGCGGGGATACAGCGGGGATACATCGGTACACAAGGGGGGACACAGAGACACAGCGTCACACAGCGGGACACAGAGGGGACACAGCGGGGAAACAGCGGGACACAGCGGGACACAGTGGGGTACACAGCGGGACACAGCGGGACACAGCTGGGACACATCAGGACACAGCGGGGGACACAGCGGGACACAGAGGGGACAAATCGGGACACAGCGTGGGACACAGCAGGACACAGCGGGGACACATCCTTACACAGCATGGGACACAGCGGGACACAGCGGCACACAGCGGGACACACCGTGGGACACAGCGGGACTCAGCGGGGGACACAGTGGGGACACATCGGGACACAGCGGGACTCATCGGGGTACACAGCTTGACACAGCAGGAAACACAGAGGGACACAGCGGGGACACAGCGAGGACACAGCGGGACACGACGGGACACAGCGGGACACAGCGGGACACAGCAGGGACACAGGGGACACAGCGGGACACAGCGGGGACACAGGGGGACATAGCGGGACACTGCGGGGACACATCAGGACACAGCGGCGAACACAGCAGGACACAACGGGGACACATCGGTACACGGCGGGGGACACAGCGGTACACGGCGGGGGACACAGCGGGACACAGCGGCACACAGGGGGACACAGCGTGGGACACAGCAGGACACAGCGGGGGACATAGCGAGACACAGCAGGGGACACAGCAGGGACAAATCAGGACACAGCGGGACACATCAGGGGACACAGCTTGACACAGCGGGATACACGGCGGGACACAGCGGGGACACAGCGAGGACACAGCGGGACACAGCGGGACACGTCGGGACACAGCGGAACAGAGCGGGGACACAGGAGACACAGTGGGACACAGCGGGGGACACAGCGGGGGACACAGCGGGACACAGCGGGGACACAGCGGAGACACAGCGGGGACACAGCGGGACACAGCGGGAACACAGCGGGGACACAAGGGGACATAGCGGGACACTGAGGGGGACACAGCGAGGACAAAGCAGGACACAGTGGGACACAGTGGGACACAGCGGGGACACAGAGGGGATACAGCGGGGAAACAGCGGGACACAGTGGGGGACACAGCGGGACACAGAGGGACACAGCGTGGGGACACAGCGGGACACAGCTGGGGACACTGCGGGGGACATAGCGGGACACAACGGGGGACACAGGGAGGAAACAGAGGGATACAGCGGGGTCACAACGGGGACACAGCGGGGGACACAGAGAGAACACAGAGGTACACAGCGGGATACAGCGGGGACACAATGGGGACACAGCGAGGGACACAGCGAGGACAGAGCAGGACACAGCGGGACACAGTGGGACAGAGCCGGGGACAGAGTGGGGACACATCGGGACACAGCGGGACACAGCGGGGGACACAGCGGGGGAAACAGCGGGACACAGCGGGGGACACAGCGGGGGACACAGGGGGGACAGCGGGGACACAGCGGGGACACAGCGGGACACAGCAGGACACAGCGGGGGACTCAGTGGAAACAGTGTGGGACTCAGCGGGACACAGCGGGGACACAGCGGGACACAGCAGTGGACACAGAGGGGACACAGCCGCACACAGCATGGGACACAGAGGGACACAGCAGAGGACACAGCGGGATCCAGAGGGGAACACAGCGGGACACAGCGGCGGACACAGCGAGACACACAGGGACACAGCGGGACACAGCGGGGGACACAGCAGGACACAGCAGAACAAATCGGAGGACACAGCTTGACACAGCGAGATACTCGTCGGTACACAGCAGGGACACAGCGAGGACACAGCGGGACACAACGGGACACATCAGGACACAACGGGACACAGCGGGGACACAGCGGGGAAACAGCGGGACACAGCGGGGACACAGCGGGACACAGAGGGGGAGAGGGCAGGACACAGCGGGGATACATTGGTACACAGCGGGGGACACAGCGGCACACAGCGGGACACAGCGGGGGACACAGCGAGACACAGCGGGACACAGCGGGGACACAGCGGGGACACAGCGGGGATAAAGCGGGACACAGCGGGGACAGAGCGGGGACACAGCGGGACATAGCGGGACACTGCGGGGGACACAGCAAGGAAACAGCGGGACACAGCGGGACACAGTGGGACACAGCGGGGACACAATGGGGGACACAGCGGGTAAACAGCGGGACACAGTGGGGGACACAGCGGGACACAGCGGGACACAGCGTGGGACACAGCGGGACACAGCTGGGGACAATGAGGGGGGACATAGCGGGACACAGCGCGGGACACAGGGAGGACACAGCGGGACACAGCAGCACACAGCAGGACACAGCATGGGACACAGTGGTACTCAGCGGGGGAAAAAGCGAGACACAGCAGAGGACACAGTGGGGACACATCGGGACATGGCGGGACACATCGGGGGACACAGCTTGACACAGCGGGATACACGGTGGGACACAGCAGAGACACAACGGGGACACAGCGGGGACACAGCGGGGACACAGCGGGGAAACAGTAGGACATAGCGGGACACTGCGGGGGACACAGCGGGACACAGCTGGGGACATTCAGGGGGGACATAGCGGGACACAGCGGGGGTCACAGGGAAGGACACAGCGAGACACAGCGCGATACAGCGGGGACACAACGGGGACACAGCGGAGGACACAGAGAGAACACAGTGGGACACAGCTGGATACAGCGGGGACACAATGGGGACACAGCGGGGGACACAGCGGGACACAGCGGGAAACAGTGAGGGGCACAGTGGGGGACACAGCGGGGACACAGCGGGACACAGCGGGGGACACAGAGGGGACACAGCTGGGACAAAGCAGGACACAGCGGGGACACAGCAGGGGACACAGTGGGACACAGCGGGACACAGCGGGGGACACAGGGGGACACAGCGGGACATATCGGGGGACACAGCTTGACACAGCGGGATACATGGCAGGACACAGCGGGGACACAGCGATGACACAGCGGGACACATCGGGAAACAGCGGGACACAGCGGGGACACAAGGGAAACAGTGGGACACAGCGGGACACAGCGGGACACAGCGGAGAACACAGCGGGGGACACAGAGGGACACAGCGGGGACACAGCGGGGACACAGCGGGACACAGCCGGGACACAGCAGGACACAGCGGGACACTGCGGGGGACACAGCGAGGACATAGGGGGACACAGTGTGGGACACAGCAGGTGACACAGCGAGACACAGCGGAGGACACAGCGCGAACACATCGGGACACAGTGGGGGACACAGCGGTGATACAGCTGGGACACAGCAGGACACAGCGGGGACACATCGGGACACAGCGGGGGACACAGCGGGACACAGCGGGACACAGCGGGGGACACAGCGGGGACACAGCTGGGACACAGCAGGACACAGCGGGGACACATCGGGACACACCGGGGGATAAAGCGGGACACAGCGGCACACAGATTGACACAGCGGGGGACACAGCGGGACACAGCGGGGGACACAGCGAGACACAGCGGGGGACACAGCGGGACACATCGGGACACAGCGGGGGACAAAGCGGGACACAGCCGGACACAGCGGGGACACAGCAGTGACACAGCGGCACACAGCGGGGACATAGCGGAGACACAGAAGGACATAGCGGGACACTGCGGGGCCACAGCGAGGACACAGCGGGTCACAGCAGGACACAGTGGGACACAGCAGGGGACACAGGGGGACACAGCGGGACACAGCAAAGGACACAGGGGGACACAGCGGGACACATCGGGTGACACACCGGGATACACGGCAGGACACAGCGGGGACACAGCGAGGACACAGCGGGACACATCGGGACACAGCGGGACACAGCGGGGACACAGGGGACACAGTGGGACACAGGGGGGACACAACGGGGACACAGCGGGACACAGAGGGGAAACAGCCGGGACACAGCAGGACATAGCGGGACACAGCATGGAACAGAGCAGGACACAGTGGAGGACACAGAGGGATCCAGCAGGGGACAGAGCCAGGGACACAGCGGGGGACACAGCGAGACACAGCGGGGGACACAGAAGGGACACATCAGAACACAGCCGGACACATCGGGAGCCACAGCTTGACACAGCGGGATACACGGCGGGACACAGCGGGGACAGAGTGAGGACACAGCGGGACACAGCGGGGACACATTGGGACACATCGGGACACAGCGGGACACAGTGGGACACAGCGGGGATACAGCGGGGACACAGCGGGACACAGCGGGACACAGTAGGATATAGCTGGGACACAGTGGGGGACACAGCGGGACACAGCGGGACACAGCGTGGGACACAGCGCGACACAGCTGGGGACAATGAGGGGGGACATATCGGGACACAGCGCGGCACACAGGGAGGACACAGCGGGACACAGCGGCACACAGCGGGACACAGCGTGGGACACAGCGGGACTCAGCGGGGGACACAGCAAGACACAGCGGGCGACACAGTGGGGACACATAGGGTCACAGAAGGACACATTGGGGGACACAGCTTGACACAGCGGGATACACGGAGGGACACAGCGGGGCCACAGCGGAGGACCCAGCGGGGCACAGCGAGGGACACAATGGGGACACAGCAGGGCACAGTGGGGACACAGCGGGGACACAGAGGGGAACACAGCAGTGACACAGCGGGACAAAGCGGGACACAGCAAAGGACACAGCGGGACACAGCGGGACACAGTGGGGGACACAGCGGGACACAACGGGGGATACAGGGGGACACAGCGGGGACACAGCGGGGCACAGAGCGGGGGAATCAGTGGGGAACACAGCGGGACACAGTGTGGACACAGTTGGACACAGGGGGATACACAGCGGGACAGATCGGGGAGACAGCGCGGACACAGCGGGACACAGCGGGGACACAGCCGGGACACAGCAGCGGACACAGCAGGACACAGCAGGACACAGCGATACACAGCGGGGGACACAGCGGGACACAGCGGAGAACACAAGGGGACACAGTGGGACACAGCGGAGGACACAGCGGGACACAGCGGGGACAAAGCAGGACACAGTGGGGACACAGCGAGGACACAGCAGGATACAGTGGGTACACAGCAGGACACAGCGGGGTCACAGCGGGACACAGCGGGGACACACCTAGACACAGCGGGATACACAGCAGGACACAGCGGGGACACTGCGAGGACACAGTGGGACACAGCTGGACACAGCGGGATACAGACCGGGACACAGCGGGGACACAGCGAGGACACAGCGCGACACAGCGGGACACAGTGGGGACACAGCAGGAGACACAGCGGGACACAGCGGGGACACAGCAGGAGACACAGCGGGACACAGCTGTACACAGCTGGACACAGCGGTGACACAGCGAGGGACACAGCAGTGACACAGCGGGACACAGCGGAGGACACAGCAGGGCACAGCGAGGGACACATTGGGGACAAAGCAGGACGCAGTGGCGACACTGTTGGACACAGAGGGGACACCGCGGGGCAATCAGCTGGGAACACAGCGGGACACAGCGGGGACACAGTTGGACACAGCGGGATACACAGGGGGACAGATCAGGGACACAGCGGGGGACACAGCGGGGGACATAGCAGGGGACACAGCGGGGTCCATAGCTGGACACAGTGGGATACACAGCGGCACACAGCGGGGACACAGCGGGGGACCAAGCGAGGACACAGGGGGACAGAGCAGGACCCAGCGACACACAGCGGGGAAACAGCGGGGACACTCCAGGGGACAGCAGGGACACAGCGGGTTACAGCGGGACACAGCCGCGGACAGCGGGGACACACGGGGACACAGCGGGGACACAGCGGGGGACAGCGTGGACACAACGGGACACAGCGGGACACATCGGGGATACAACGGGGTCACAGCGGGGGACACAGCGGGACACAGCGGGGACACAGCGGGTACACAGCGGGACAAAGCAGGGACACAGCGGGGGACACAGCGAGGGAAACAATGGGGAACACAGCGGGACACAGCGGGGACACAGTTGGACACAGCGGGATACACAGCGGGACACATCGGGGACACAGCGAGGACAAAGAGGGACACAGAGGGACAAAACGGGATACAGCGGGACACAGCGGGGACACAGCGGGGACACAGCAGTGGATACAGCGGGACACAGCGGGACACAGCGGAGAACACAGTGGGACACAGAGGGTACAGAGCAGGACACAGTGGGGACACAACGGGGACACAGCAGGATACAGCAGGGACACAGCGGGACACAGCATGGTCACAGCGGTGCACACAGCGGGGGACATAACGGGGGACACAGCGGGATACACAGCGGGACACAGCATGGACACAGTTGGACACAGCGGGATACACAGCAGGAGAGATCGGGGACACAGCGAGGACACAGCGTTACACAGCTGGGACACAGCGGGGACACAACGGCGGACACAGCGGGACACAGCGGGAAACACAGCGGGACACAGCGGGACACAGCGGAGGACACAGCGGGACACAGTGGGGACACAGCAGGACACAGTGGGGACACAGCGGGGACACAGCAGGATACAGCGGGGACACAGCGGGACACAGCGGGGTGTCAGCGGGGCACACAGCGGAGGACACAGCGGGGGACACAGCCGGGAACCCAGCGGGACACAGCGGGGACACACCTGGACACAGCGGGATACACAGGCGGACACAGAGGGGACACAGGGAGGAAACAGCAGGACACAGCGGGGGACACAGCGGAGGACACAGCGGGACACAGCGGGGGACACAGCAGGACACAGCAGGGGACACAGAGAAGACACAGCGGGACACAGCGGGGACATAGCGGGGACACAGCGGGGACACAGCAGGACACAGCAGGTGACAGCGGGACACAGCGGGGTACACAGCCGGACACAGAGGGACACAGCAGGGACACAGCGGGACAGAGCGGGAACACAGCGGGACACAGCGGGACACATCGGGGGACACAGCGGGACACAGCAGGGACATAGCGGGGACACAGCAGGGACACAGCAAGACACAGCGGGACACAGCGTGGACACAGCAGGGGACCCAGCGAGGACACAGCAGGACACAGCGGGACCCAGCGACACACAGCGGGGAAACAGCGGGGACACTCCAGGGGACAGCGGGGACACAGCGGGACACAGTGGGTTACAGTGGGACACAGCCGCGGACAGCGGAGACACAGGGGGACACAGCAGGGACACAGCGGGGGACAGCATGGACACAACAGGACACAGCGGGACACATCGGGGATACAGCGGGGTCACAGCGGGGGACATAGCAGGGACACAGCGGGTACACAGCGGGACAAAGCGGGGACACAGCGTGGGACACAGCGAGGGAAACAGTGGGAAACACAGCGGGACACAGCGGGGACACAGTTGGACACAGTGGGATACACAGCGGGACACATCGAGGACACAGCGAGGACAAAGAAGGACACATCGGGGACACAGCGGGGATACAGCGGGGGACACAGCGGGACACAGCGGAGACATAGCGGGGACACAGCGGCGACACAGCAGGACACAGCGGGACACAGCGGGACACAGCGGGGACACAGCCAGGAAACAGCGGGGACACTCCAGGGGACAGCGGGGACACAGCGGGACACAGCGGGTTACAGCAGGACACAGCCGGGGACAGCGGGGGACAGGGTGGACACAACGGGACACAGCGGGACACATCAGGGAAACAGCGGGGTCACAGCTGGGGACACAGCGGGACACAGCGGGACAAAGCGGGGACACAGCGGGGAACACAGCGAGGGAAATAGTGGGGAACACAGTGGGACACAATGGGGACACAGTTGGACACAGCGGGATACACAGCGGGACACATCGGGGACACAGCGAGGACAAAGAGGGACACAGAGGGACACAATGGGATACAGCGGAACACAGTGGGGACACAGCGGGGACACAGCAGTGGATACAGCGGAGAACACAGTGGGACACAGAGGGTACAGAGCAGAAAACAGTGGGGACCCAGAGGGGAAACAGCAGGATACAGCAGGGACACAGCAGGACACAGCGCGGTCACAGTGGTGCACACAGCGGGGGACACAGCAGGGGACACAGCGGGGAACACAGCGGGACACAGCTGGGGACAATGAGGGGGGACATAGCGGGACACAGCGCGGGACACAGGGAGGACACAGCGGGACACAGCGGCACACAGCAGGACACAGCATGGGACACAGTGGTACTCAGCGGGGGAAAAAGCGAGACACAGCAGAGGACACAGTGGGGACACATCGGGACACAGCGGGACACATCGGGGGACACAGCTTGACACAGCGGGATACACGGTGGGACACAGCAGAGACACAACGGGGACACAGCGGGACACCGCGGGACACATCGGGACACAGCGGGACACAGCGGGGACAAAGGGGACACAGCGGGAAACAACGGGACACAGTGGGGACACAGCGGGACATAGCGGGACACTGCGGGGACACATCGGGACACAGCGGGGGACACATCAGGACACAGCGTCACACATCGGTACACGGCGGGGGACACAGCGGGACACAGCGGCACACAGCAGGACACAGCGTGGGACACAGCAGGACACAGCGGGGGACACAGCGAGACACAGCGGGGGACAGAGCAGGGACAAATTGGGACAAAGCGGGACACATCGGGGGACACAGCTTGACACAGCGGGATACACGGCGGGACACAGCGGGGACACAGAGGGACACGGCGGGACACATCGGTGGACACAGCGGGACACATCGGGGGACACAGCTTGACACAGCGGGATACACGGCAAGACACAGCGCGGACACAGCGAGGAAACATCGGGACACAGCGGGACACATCGGGACACATCGGGACACAGGGGACACAGCCCGACACAGCGGGACACAGCGGGACACAGCGGGGGACACAGCGAGGACACAGCGGGACACAGCGGGACACATCGGGACACAGCGGGACACAGCGGGGACACAGGGGACACAGCAGGACACATCGGGACACAGCGGGACACAGAGGGAGACACAGCGGGTGACACAGCGGGACACAGCGGGGACACAGCGGGTACACCACGGGGACACAGCGGGACACAGCGGCGACACAGCGGGGACACAACGGGACATAGCGGGACACTGAGGGGGCCACAGCGACGACACAGAGGGACACAGCGGGACCCAGTGGGACACAGCGGGGACACAGCGGGGGACACAGCGGGGAAACAGCGGGACACAGTGGGGGACACAGCAGGACACAGAGGGACACAGCGTAGGACACATCGTGACACATCTGGGGACACTGCGGGGGACATAGTGGGACACAGCGGGGGAAACAGGGAGTACACAGCGGGACACAGCAGGATACAGCGGGGACACAACAGATACACAGCAGGGGACTCAGAGAGAACACAGAGGGACACAGCGGGGACACAATGGGGACACAGCGGGGGACACAGCGGGTACACAGCGGGGACACAGCGGGGACACAGAGGGACACATCGGGGACACAGCAGAACACAGCGGGACACAGCTGGGACACATCTGGACACAGCGGGGGACACAGCGGGACCCAGCGGAACACGTGGGACACAGCAGGGAAACAGCGGGGGACACAGTGGGAAACAGCGGGACACAGCGGGACACAGTGGGGGACACAGCGGAACACAGCGGGACACCGCTGGGACACATCTGGACACAGCGGGGGACACAGCGGGACCCAGAGGGATACAGCAGGGACACATCGGGACACAGCGGGGGACACAAAACGATACAGCGGGGACACATCGGTACACAGCGGGGGACACAGCGGGACACAGTGGCACACAGCGGGGGACACAGCGGGACACAGCAGGACTCAGCGGGTGACACAGCGAGACACAGCGGGGGACACAGTGGGGACACAGCGAGGACACAGCAGGACACCGTGGGACACATCGCGACACAGCGGGGACACAGGGCACCCAGCAGGACACAGCGGGACACAGCGGGGACACAGCGGGACATAGCAGGACACTGCGGGGACACATCGGAACACAGTGGGGGACACAACAGGACATAGCGGGGACACGTCGGTACACGGCGGGGGACACAGCGGGACAAAGCGGGACACAGAGGGGACACAGCGGGGACACAGCAGGACATAGCGGGACACTGAGCGGGACACAGCGAGGACACAGCGGGACATAGCGGGACACAGTGGGACACAGCAGGGACACAGCAGGGGACACAGCGGGGAAACAGCAGGACACAGCGGGACACAGCGGGACAGACTGGGACACAGCAGGAACACCACTGGGGACACAGCTGGACACAGCAGGGACCCAGCAGGATCCAGCAGGGGACACAGAGTGGACACAGGGGGACACAGCGTGGGACACAGCAGGACACAGCGGGAGACATAGCGATACACAGCGGGGGACACAGCAGGGACAAACCGGGACACAGCGGGACACATCGGGGGACACAGCTTGACACAGCGGGATACACGGCGGGACACAGCGGGGACACAGCGAGGACACAGCGGGACACAGCAGGACACAGCGGGACACAGCGGGACAGAGCAGGGACACAGGAGACACAGCGGGACACAGCGGGACACAGCGGGGGACACAGCGGGGGACACAGCGGGACACAGCGGGGACACAGCGGAGACACAGCAGGGACACAGCGGGACACAGCAGGGACACAGCGGGGACACAACGGGACATAGCGGGACACTGAGGGGGACACAGCGAGGACAAAGCAGGACACAGTGGGACACAGTGGGACACAGCGGGGACACAGAGGGGGATACAGCGGGGAAACAGCGGGACACAGTGGGGGACACAGCGGGACACAGAGGGACACAGCGTGGGACACAGCGGGATACAGCTGGGGACACTGCGGGGGACATAGCGGGAACCAGCGGGGGACACAGGGAGAACACAGAGGGATACAGCGGGGTCACAACGGGGACACAGCGGGGGACACAGAGAGAACACAGAGGTACACAGCGGGATACAGCGGGGACACAATGGGGACACAGCGAGGGACATAGCGAGGACAGAGCAGGACACAGCGGGACACAGCGGGACAGAGCCGGGGACAGAGTGGGGACACATCGGGACACAGCGGGACACAGCGGGGGACAAAGCGGGGGACACAGGGGGGACAGCGGGGACACAGCGGGGACACAGCAGGACACAGCGGGGGACTCAGGGGAAACAGTGTGGGACTCAGCGGGACACAGCGGGGACCCAGCGGGACACAGCAGGGGACACAGAGGGGACACAGCCGCACACAGCATGGGACATAGCGGGACACAGCGGAGGACACAGCGGGATCCAGCGGGGAACACAGCGGGACACAGCGGGGGACACAGCGAGACACACCGGGACACAGCGGGACACAGCGGGGACACAGCGGGGACACAGCGGGACACAGCGGGGGACACAGCAGGACACAGCGGAACACATCAGAGGACACAGCTTGACACAGCGAGATACTCGTCGGTACACAGCAGGGACACAGCGAGGACACAGCGGGACACAACGGGACACATCAGGACACAACGGGACACAGTGGGGACACAGCGGGGAAACAGCAGGACACAGCGGCACACAGCGGGGACACATCGGGACACAGAGGGGGACAGGGCAGGACACAGCGGGGATACATCGATACACAGCGGGGGACACATCCGGACAAAGCAGCACACAGCGGGACACAGCGTGGGAAACAGCGGGACACAGCGGGGGACACAGCGAGACACAGCAGCGGACACAGCGGGGACAAATCGTGACACAGCGGGGGACACAGCGGGGATACAGCTGGAACAAAGCAGGACACAGCGGGGACACATCGGGGCACAGCAGGGGACACAGTGGGACACAGCGGGACACAGCAGGACACAGCGGGGACACATCGGGACACAGCGGGGGACACAGGGGGACACAGCGGCACACAGCTGGACACAGCGGGGGACACAGCGGGACACAACGGGGGACACAGCGAGACACAGTGGGGGACACAGCGGGGACACATCTGGGCAGAGCGAGGGACACAGCGGGACACAGCGGGACACAGCGGGGACACAGCGGGGACACAGCGGGGACAAAGCGGGACACAGCAGGACACAGCGGGGACACATCGGGACACAGCGGGGGACACAGCGGGACACAACGGGGGACACAGCGAGACACAGTGGGGGACACAGCGGGGACACATCTGGGCAGAGCGAGGGACACAGCGGGACACAGCGGGACACAGCGGGACACAGCAGGGACACAGCGGGGACACAGCGGGGACAAAGCGGGACACAGCGGGGAAAGAGAGGGGACACAGCGGGACATAGCGTGACACTGCAGGGGACACAGCGAGGACACAGCGGGACACAGCGGGACACAGTGGGACACAGTGGGGACACAGCGGGGGACAGAGCGGGTAAACAGCTGGACACAGTGGGGGACACAGCGGGACACAGCGGGACACAGCGGGACACAGCGGGACACAGCGGGACACAGCTGGGGACAATGAGGGGGGACATAGCGGGACACAGCGGGGGACACAGGGAGGACACAGCAGGACACAGCGGCACACAGCAGGACACAGCGTGGGACACAGTGGGACTCAGCGGGGGACACAGCGAGACACAGCGGAGGACACAGTGGGGACACATCGGGAAACAGCG
Source organism: Dipodomys merriami (assembly GCF_024711535.1). Taxonomy (NCBI): domain Eukaryota; kingdom Metazoa; phylum Chordata; class Mammalia; order Rodentia; family Heteromyidae; genus Dipodomys; species Dipodomys merriami. Next base: position 8,010,275 of record NW_027206202.1, on the reverse strand, counting down.
GGACACAGCGGGGACACAAGGGAAACAGTGGGACACAGCGGGACACAGCGGGACACAGCGGAGAACACAGCGCTGGACACAGAGGGACACAGCGGGGACACAGCGGGGACACAGCGGGACACAGCCGGGACACAGCAGGACACAGCGGGACACTGCGGGGGACACAGCGAGGACATAGGGGGACACAGTGTGGGACACAGCAGGTGACACAGCGAGACACAGCGGAGGACACAGCGTGAACACATCGGGACACAGTGGGGGACACAGCGGTGATACAGCTGGGACACAGCAGGACACAGCGGGGACACATCGGGACACAGCGGGGGACACAGCGGGACACAGCGGGACACAGCGGAACACAGCGGGACACAGCGGGACACATCGGGACACAGCGGGACACAGCAGGGATACAGCGGGTACACCGCGGGGACACAGCAGGACACAGCGGCGACACAGCGGGGACACAGCGGGACATAGCGTGACACTGAGGGGGCCACAGCGACGACACAGAGGGACACAGCGGGACACAGTGGGACACAGCGGGGACACAGCGGGGGACACAGCGGGGAAACAGCGGGACACAGTGGGGGACACAGCGGGACACAGAGGGACACAGCGTGGGACACATCGTGACACATCTGGGGACACTGCGGGGGACACAGTGGGGACACAACGGGGGACATTGGGGAAACAGCGGGACACAGCAGGGGACACAGAGGGACACAATGGGGGACATAGCGGGACACAGCAGGGACATAGAGGGGACACAGCGGGGGACAGTGGGGACACAGTGGGGGACACAGCGGGACACATCGGGGACACAGCGGGGGACACAACGGGACACAACGGAACACAGCGGGGGACACAGCAGGGGACAGTGTGGACACACCAGCTACAACGGGGACAGCGGGATACAGCGGGGACACAGCGTGGGACACAGCGGGACACAGTGAGGGACACAGCGGGACACAGCGGGGGACACAGCGGGACACAGCGGGGACAGAGCGGTGGACACCGAGTGACACAGGGGGACACAGCAGGACACAGCGAAACAGCGGGGACACAGCAGGACACAGTGGGACACAGTGGGGACACAGCGAGAGACACAGCGAGGACAAAGCAGGGGACACAGCAGGACACAGCGGGGAACACAGAGGGGACACAGATGGGACACAGCAGGACACAGCGGGGGATACAGCGGCACAGCGGGACACAGTGGGGGACAGAGCGGGACACAGTGGGACACAGCGGGGACACATATGGGACACAGCGGGACACAGCGGGACACGTCGGGGGACACAGCGGGACACAGTGGGGACACAGCGGGGGACACAGCAGGGACACAGCAGGAAACAGCAGGACACAGCGGGGACACAGCGGGACACAGCGAGAGACACAGCAGGGACACAGCGGGGAACACAGCGGGACACAGCGGGGGCCACAGCAGGGACACAGCTGGGACACAGCGGGACACAGGAGGGACACAGCGGGACACAGCGGGGCACACAGTGGGACACAGCAGGGCATACATAGGGGACACAGAGGGGGACACTGAAGGACACAGCGGGGACACAGCGTGACACAGTGGGACACAACGGGGGACACAGCGGGACACAGCGGGGGACACAGCGGGACAGAGCGGGGCACACAGCAGGGATACAGCAGGACACAGCGGGGACACAGCCGGACACAGAAGGGACACAGCGTGATACAGCGGGGGATACATAGGGGAAACAGTGGGGGACACAGAAGGACACAGCGAGGACACAGCGTGACACAGTGGGACACAACAGGGGAAACAGCGGGACACAGCGGGGGACACAGCGGGACACAGCGGGGGATACAGCAGGGGTACAGCGGGACACAGCCGGAACACAGCCGGGCACAGCAGGGACACATTGGAGGACACAGCGCGGGACACAGCGGGGGACACAGCGTGGGCCACAGAGGGACACAGCGGGGACTCGGCTGGACACAGCTGAATACACAGCGGGACACTGCGGGGACACAGCGTGACACAGCAGGGGACACAGCTGGGCCAGAGCGGGGGACACAGCCGGACACAGTGGGGGACACAGCGGGACAGAGCAAGACACAGCGGGACACAGCGGGACACAGCGGGGACACAGCGGGGACACAGTAGGGACACACCGGTGGACACAGAGAGGACACAGCGGGACACAGCAGGACACAGCGGGGGAAACAGTGGGGATACAGAGAGGACACAGCAGGACACAGTGGGATACAGCGGGACACAGCGAAGGACACAGAGGGACACAGTAGGGGACACAGCGGGGGACACAACGGGACACAGTGGGGGACACAGCGAGGATTCAGAAGGACACAGCGGGGACACAGCCGGACACAGCGGGGATTCAGCGGGACACAGCGGGGACACAGCGGGGACACAGCAGGGGATACAGAGAGGACACAGCGGGACATAGCGGGGAAACAGCGGGACACAGCAGGGATACAACGTGACACAGTGGGGACACAGCGGGTACACAGCGGGACACAGCGGGGGACACAGCGGGACACAGCGGGACACAGCGGGGGACACAGCGGTAAACAGCGAGGGACACAGCGGGACACAGCGGGGGACACAGCGGGAGACAGCGGGGGACACAGCGGGACACAGCGGGGAACACAGCGGGACACAGCGGGGACACAGCGGGGACACAGCGGGACACAGCGGGACACAGCGGGGGACACAGCGGGCAACACAGCGGTAAACAGCTGGACACAGCGGGGGACACAGCCGTAAACAGCGAGGGACACAGCGGGACACAGCGGGGGACAAGCGAGGATACAGCGGGACACAGCGGGACACAGCGGGACACAGCGGGGACACAGCGGGGATAGAGCGGTGGACACCGAGTGACACAGGGGGACACAGCAGGACACAGCGGAACACAGCGGGGACACAGCAGGACACATTGGGACACAGTGGGGACACAGCGAGAGACACAGCGAGGACAAAGCAGGAGACACAGCAGGACACAGCGGGGGACACAGAGGGGACACATATGGGACACAGCAGGACACAGCAGGGGACACAGCGGCACAGCAGGACACAGCGGGGGACACAGCAGGACACAGCGGGACACAGTGGGGACACAGCGGGGACACAGCGGGACACAGCGAGGGACACAGCGGGGGACACAGCGGGACACAGCGGGGACAGAGCTGTGGACACCGAGTGACACAGGGGGACACAGCGGAACACAGCGGAACACAGCGGGGACACAGCAGGACACAGTGGGACACAGTGGGGACACAGCGAGAGACACAGCGAGGACAAAGCAGGGGACACAGCAGGACACAGCGGGGAACACAGAGGGGACACAGATGGGACACAGCAGGACACAGCGGGGGACACAGCTGCACAGCGGGACACAGTGGGGGACGGAGCGGGACACAGTGGGACACAGCGGGGACACATATGGGACACAGCGGGACACGTCGGGGGACACAGCGGGACACAGTGGGGACACAGCGGGGGACACAGCAGGGACACAGCAGGAAACAGCGGGACACAGCGGGGACACAGCGGGACACAGCGAGAGACACAGCAGGGACACAGCGGGGAACACAGCGGGACACAGCGGGGGCCACAACAGGGACACTGCTGGGACACAGCGGGACACAGGAGGGACACAGCGGGACACAGCGAGGCACACAGCGGGACACAGCGGGGCATACATAGGGGACACAGAGGGGGACACTGAAGGACACAGCGGGGACACAGTGGGACACAGTGGGTCACAATGGGGGACACAGCGGGACACAGCGGGGGACACAGCGGGACAGAGCAGGGGACAAAGCAGAGATACAGCGGGACACAGCGGGGACACAGCCGGACACAGAAGGGACACAGCGTGATACAGCGGGGGATACATAGGGGACACAGCGGGGGACACAGAAGGACACAGCGGGGACACAGCGTGACACAGGGGACACAACGGGGGAAACAGCGGGACACAGCGGGGACACGGCTAGACACAGCTGAATACACAGCGGGACACTGCGGGGACACAGCGTGACACAGCAGGGGACACAGCTGGGCCAGAGCGGGGGACATAGCCGTACACAGTGGGGGACACAGCGGGACAGAGCAAGACACAGCGGGACACAGCGGGACACAGCAGGGACACAGCGGGGACACAGGAGGGACACACCGGTGGACACAGAGAGGACACAGCGGGACACAGCAGGACACAGCGGGGGAAACAGTGGGGATACAGAGAGGACACAGCAGGACACAGTGGGATACAGCGGGACACAGCGAAGGACACAGAGGGACACAGCAGGAGACACAGCGGGGGACACAACGGGACACAGTGGGGGACACAGCGAGGATTCAGCAGGACACAGCGGGGACACAGCGGGACACAGCGAGTATTCAGCGGGACACAGCGGGGACACAGCGGGGACACAGCAGGGGACACAGCGAGGACACAGCGGGACATAGCGGGGAAATAGCGGGACACAGCAGGGATACACCGGGATACAGTGGGGACACAGCGGGTACACAGCGGGACACAGCGAGGGACACAGCGGCGACACAGCGGGACACAGGGGGACACAGCGGGGGACACAGCGGTAAACAGCGAGGGACACAGTGGGACACAGCGGGGGACACAGCGGGACACAGCGGGGGACACAATCGGACACAGCGGGGAACACAGCGGGATACAGCGGGGACACAGCGGGGACAGAGCGGGGACACAGCTGGTCACAGTGAATACAGAGCAGGGGACACAGGGGGACACAGCGGGACACAGCAGGGACACAGCGCGACACAGCGGGGGACACAGCGGGACACAGCAGGACATAGGGCGTACACAGCACGGGATACAGGAAGGGACACAGCGGGACACAGCAGCGGACACAGCGAGGACACAGCAGGACACAGCGGGGAAACAGCGGGGACTCAGCGGGGGACACAGCGGGGTACAAAGCGGGACAACACGGGACAAAGCGGGACACAGCGGGACACAGCAGGGACACAGTGGGGACACAGCGGTGATACAGCAGGGGACACAGCGGGATACAGGGGGGATACATCTGGGACACAGCGGGGGACACAGAAGGACACAGCGGACACACAGCGTGACACAGCGGGGGACAAAGCGGGACACAGCGGGGGACACAGCGGGACACAGCGGGGGAGACAGCGGGACCACAGCGGGACACAGCGGGAACACAGTCGGAAAAACCAGGGACACAGCGGGGGACACATCGGGAGACAGAGGGGACACAACGGGACACAGCGTGGAAACAGCGGGGGACACAGCGGGACACAGAGGGGACACATCGGGACACAGAGGGACACAGTGGGACACAGCGGGGGACATAGCGAGGAAACAGCGGGACACATTGTGGGACACAGCGAGGACACAGCGGGACACAGCGGGAAACATCGGGGACACAGCGGGGACACATGTGGGGACACAGAGGGACAAAACAGGGACACAGCGGGGACACAGCAGGGGACACAGCGGGGGACACTGTGGAACACAGCGGGACACAGCGGGGGACATAGCGAGGACACAGCACGACACAGCGTGGGACACAGCGAGGACACAGCGGGAAACAGCGGGGACACAGCAGGACACTGCGGGACTCAGCGGGACACAGCAGGGGACACAGCGGGACAGAGTGGGACACAGCGGGAACACAGCGGGGGACACAACGGGGAAACAGAGGGACACAGCGGGGACCCACAGGGGGACATAGAGGGACTCAGCGGGGGACACAGCAGGGACACATATGGGACACAGCAGGACACAGCGGGGGACACAGCGGCACAGCGGGACACAGCGGGGGACACAGCAGGACACAGTGGGACACAGCGGGACACAGCGGGGACACAGCAGGAACACATCGGGACACAGCGCGCCACGTCAGAGGACACAACGGGACACAGCGGGGACATAGCGGGAAACAGCGGGACACAGCGGGGACACAGCGGGACACAGCGAGAGACACAGCGGGGACACAGCGGGGAACAGAGCGGGACACAGCGGGGGACAGAGCGGGGACACAGCTGGGACACAGCGGGGACACAGCTGGACACAGCGGGACACAGCGGGGGACATAGCGAGGACACAGCAGAACACAGCATGGGACACAGCGAGGACACAGCGGGACACAGCGGGAAACAGCGGGGACACAGCAGGACACAGCGGGACTCAGCGGGACACAGCAGGGAACACAGCGGGACACAGTGGGACACAGCGGGAACACAGCGGGGGACACAGCGGGGAAACAGCGGGACACAGCAGGACACAGCCTGGGACACAGCAGGACACAGCAGAGGAGACAGCGGCAACCAGCAGGGGACAGAGCGGGGGACAGAGCAGGGACACAGCAAGACAAAGCGGGGGACACAGCGGGGACACAACAGGGACACAGCGGGGGACACAGTGGGGACACAGGTTGGACACAGCAGGACACAGCGGGGGACACAGCGGGACACAGCGGGGGACACAGCGAGGATTCAGCAGGACACAGCAGGGACACAGCGGGACACAGAGGGGATTCAGCGGGACACAGCGTGGGACACAGAAGGACACAGCGGGGACACAGCGTGACACAGCAGGACACAACAGGGGACACAGCGGGACACAGAGGCGGACACAGCAGGGACACAGCAGGGGACACAGCCGGACACAGCGGGACACAGCGGTACACAGCGGGGACACAGCGGGGGACACAGCGGGGGACACTGCGGAACACAGCAGGGGACACAGCAGGGGACAGCATGGACACACCGGGCGACAACGGGGACACAGCAGGACACAGCGGGGACACAGCGGGGGACACAGCGGGACACAGCAGGGGAAAGCGAGGATACAGCGGGACACAGCGGGACACAGCGGGGACACAGCGGGGACACAGCGATGGACACCGAAGGACACAGCGGGACAAAGCGGAGCACAGCGGAACACAGCGGGGACCCACAGGGGGACACAGCGGGACTCAGCGGGACACAGCGGGTGACACAGAGTTACACAGTGGGGGACACAGCGGGGACACAGCGGGACACAGCGGCGGACACAGCGGGACACAGCGGGGGATACAGCGAGGAACATAGCGGGACACAGGGGGGACTCAGCGGGGCACAGCAGGGACACAGATGGACACAGCGGGACACAGCGGGGACACAGCGGGGACACAGCAGGACACAGTGGGACACAGTGGGGACACAGCAGGACACAGCGAGAGACACAGCGAGGACACAGCGGGGGACACAGCGGGACACAGCGGGGGACACTGCTGGGACACAGATGGGACACAGCAGGACACAGCAGGGGACACAGAGGGGACACAGCGGGACACAGCGGGAGACACAGCGGGACTCCGCGGGACACAGCGGGACACAAGAGGAGAAACAGCGGGACACACCGGGGGACACAGCGGGGGACAAAGCGGGACACAGCGGGGGACACACCGAGGATACTGCGGGACACAGCGGGACACAGCCGCGACACAGCGGGGCCACAGCGGGACACAGCGGGGACACAGCCGCACACAGCAGTGACACCGCGGGGGACACAGCGGGGGACACAGAGGGGGACACAGCTTGGGACACATCGGGACACAGCGGGGACACAGCTAGACACAGGTGGATACACAGCGGGACACTGCGGGGCCACAGCGGGACATAGCGGGACACAGTGGGGCCACAGCGGGGGACACAGCGGGACACAGGGGGGGACACAGCAGGGACACAGCGGGGACACAGCAGGGACACAGCGGGGGACACAGCGGGATACAGGGGGGATACATCGGTGTCACAGCAGGGGACATAGAAGGACACAGCGGGGACACAGCGTGACACAGCGGGACACAACGGGGGACACAGCGGGACACAGTGGGACACAGCGGGGTCACAGCTGGGGACACAGCGGGACACAGCGGGGGACACAGTGGGAGACACAGCGCAACACAGAGGGGACACCACGGGACACAGTGGGACACAGCGGGGACACAGTGGGACACAGCGGGGGAAACAGTCGGAATACAGCAAGGACAAAGCGTCACACACTGGGATACAGTGTGCCACAATGGAGTACACAGAGTGAGACAGCAGGGGACACAGCGGGGGACACAGCGGGACACAGCGGGGGACACAGCGAGGACACATCGGGACACAGGGGGGACACAGCGGGACACAGCGGGACACATCGGGGATACAGCAGGACACAGCGGGGACACAGTGGGGAAACAGCGGGGGACACAGCGAGGACACAGCGGGACACAGCGAGACACTGCGGGGACACAGCGTGGACACAGAGGAACACAGCGGGGGACACAGTGGGACACATCGGGACACAGCGGGGGACACAGCGGGGACACAGCGGGACACAGCGGAACACAGAGGGTGACACAGCAGGGCACAGCGGAACACAGCGGGGACACAGCAGGGGACAGCGTGGATACACCAGGCAACAACGGGGACACCGCGGGACACAGCGGGGACACAGTGGGGGACACAGCGGGACACAGCAGGTGACAAGTGAGGATACAGGGGGACACAGCGGGACACAGCGGTGGACACTGAGGGAAACAGCGGGACACAGCGGAACACAGCGGGGACCCAGACGGGGACACACAGTGGGACTCAGCGGGACACAGCGTGGGACACAGCGGGACACAGCGGCGGACACAGCGGGACAGAGCGGGGAACACAGCGGGGGACACAGCAGGACACAGGGGGAACACAGCGGGACACAGCGGGGACACAGAAGGACACAGCGGGACACAGCGGGTACACAGCGGGGACACAGCAGGACAGAGTGGGACACAGTGGGGACAAAGCGGGACACAGCGAGAGACACAGCGAGGACACAGCGGGGGACAAAGCGGGACACAGTGGGGACACAGATGAGACAGCTGGACACAGCGGGGGACACAGCAGCACAGCGGGACACAGCGGGGGACAGAGCGGGACATAGAGGGACACAGCGGGACACAGCGGGGATACGGCGGGGAGACAGCGGGACACAGCGGGACACGCCGCGGGACAAAGCAGGACACAGTGGGGACACAGCGGGGGACACAGAGGGGACACAACAGGAAACAGCGGGACACAGCGGGGACACAGCGGGACACAGCAATGGACACAGCGGGGACACAGCTGGGAACACAGCAGGACACAGCGAGGGAAACAGCGTGGACACAGCTGGGGAAACAGCGGTACACAGCGGGGACACAGCGGGGACACAGCGGGACACAGCGGGGCACACAGCGGGACACAGCGGGACAAAGCGGGGACACAGCGTACACAGCAGGGACAGAGCGGGGACACAGCGTGACACAGCGGGGGATACAGCAGGACACAATGGCGCACACAGCGGGGACACAGCGGGACACAGCGGGGACACAGCTGTACACAGCTTGGACACAGCGGGGGACACAGCGGGACACAGCGTGGATAAAACGGGACACAGTGGGACACAGCGGGACACAGCGGGACACAGCGGGGGGACAGAGTGAGGACACAGCGGGATACAGCATGGAACACAGCGGGGACACAGCGGGACACAGCGGGACACAGCGGGGACACAGCTGGACACAGCGGACACAGCGGGACACAGCAGGAGACACAGCGTGGGATACAGTGGGACACAGCAGGAGACACAGCAGGGACACAACGGGACACAGCAGGGACATAGTGGGGAACACAACGTGGGACACAGCGGGACACAGCATTGACACAGCTGGACACAGCTGGATACACAGCGGGACACTGCGGGGACACAGCGGGACACAGCAGGGGACACAGCTGGGCCACAGCGGGGGAGCCAGGGAGACACAGTGGGGGACACAGCGGGATACAGCAAGACAAAGCGGGACACAGCAGGACACAGGGGGGACACAGCGGGGACACAGCAGGGACACAGCGGGGGACATAGCGAGGACACAGCGGGACACAGCGGGACACAGCGGGGGAAACAGTGATGATACAGCGAGGAGACAGCTGGACACAGTGGGATACAGCGGGAAACAGCGGAGGACACAGAGGGACACAGCAGGGGACACAGCGGGGGACACAGCGGGACACAGTGGGGACACAGCGGGACACAGTGGGGACACAGTGGGGACACAGCTGGATTCAGCAGGGACACAGCGGGGGACACAGTGGGGGACACAGCGGAGGACACATCGGGGAACACAGCGGGACACAGCGGGGACACAGCTGGACACAGCGGGACACAGCCGGACACATCGGGATACAGCAGGGACACAGCGGGTACACTTCAGGGGACACAGCGGGACACACCAGGACACAGCGGGACACAGCAGGGGACACAGGGGGACACAGCGGGGGACACAGCGGGGGACATAGTGGGACACAGCGGGACACAGCTGGGACACAGCTGGACACAGGGGCATACACAGCGGGACACAGCGGGGACACAGCGGGGACACAGCGGGACACAGCGGGACACAGCGGGGGAAACAGTGAGGATACAGCGAGGAGACAGCTGGACACAGTGGGATACAGCGGGAAACAGCGGAGGACACAGAGGGACACAGCAGGGGACACAGCGTGGGACACAGCGGGACACAGCGGGGGACATAACGAGGATTCAGCAGGACACAGCGGGGACACAGCAGGGGACACAGCGAGGACACAGCGGGGACACAGCGGGGACAAAGCGGGGACACAGCGGGACACAGCCGGGACAGAGGGGGGACACAGGGGGACACAGCGGGGACACAGCGGGGACAGAGCGGGGACACAGCGGGACACAGCCGGGACAGAGCGGGGGACACAGGGGGACACAGCGGGACACAGCAGGGGAAACAGCGGGACACAACAGGGGACACAGGGGGACACAGCGGGACACAGCAGGACATAGCTGGTACACAGCGGGGGACACAGCGGGACACAGGGGGCCACAGCGGGACACAGCCAGAAACAGCAGGGACACAGCGGTGGACACAGAGGGGACAGAGCGGGACACAGCGTGGACAAGGCGGGGACACAGTGGGACACAGGGGGGACACATCGGGACACAGCAGGACACGGTGGGACACAGCGGGGGACATAGCGAGGACACAGCGGGACACAGCGGGGGACACAGTGAGGACACAGCGGGACACAGAGGGACACAGTGGGGCACACAGTGGGACAAAGCAACACACTGCGGGATACAGCGGAGCTACAGCGGAGGCCACAGCGGGACACAGCGGGGGGCACAGCGGGGGCCACAGCGGGACACAGCGGAGGGCACAGTGGGAGACACAGCGTGGACACAGCGGGACACAGCGGGACACAGCAGGAACACAGCGGGGACACAGCGGGGAACACAACGGGATGCAGCGGGGATTCAGCTGGACACAGCGGGATCACAGCAGGGTCACAGAGGGAGACACAGCGAGGGCACAGCGGGACACAGCGGGACACAGAGGGACACCGCGAGGACACAGGGGGGACACAGCGGGACACAGCGGGACACAGCGGGGATACAGTGGGACACAGCGGGGACACAGCGAGGACACAGTTGGACAGAGTGGGGGACACAGCGGTGGGCAAAGCAGGACACAGCTGGACACATCGGGACCCAGTGAGGGTCACAGCAGGACACAGCGGGGGACACAGCGCGACACAGCGGGGACACAGCTGGACACAGCGGGACACAGCCGGACACATCGGGATAAAGCAGGGACACAGCGGGGGACACAGCGGGACACAGCGGGGGACACACCGAGGACACAGCGGGACACAGCGGTGACACAGCGGGGCCACAGAGCGACACAGCGGGGACACAGCTGAACACAGCAGTGACACAGCGGGCGACACAGAGGGGGACACAGCGTGGGACACAGCATGACACAGCGGGGACACAGCGTGACACAGGTGGATACACAGCGGGACACTGCGGGGACACAGCGGGACATAGCGGGACACAGCGGGGCCACAGCCGGTGACACAGCGGGACACAGCGGGGGACACAGCGGGTACACATCGGGACCACAGCAGGATACAGCGGGGACACAGCCGGACACAGCAGTGACACAGCTGGGGACACAGCGGGGGACACAGAGGGGGACACAGCGTGGGACACAGCGGGACACAGCGGCGACACAGGTAGACACAGGTGGATACACAGCAGGACACTGCGGGGATACAGCGGGACATAGCGGGACACAGCGGGGACACAGCGGGGGACACAGCGGGACACAGCGGGGGACACAGCGGGTACACAGCGGAGACACAGCGGGGACACAGCGGGGGACACAGCCGGATACAGGGGGGATACATCGGTGTCACAGCGGGGGACACAGAAGGACACAGCTGGGACACAGCGGGACACAGCGGGACACAACGGGGGACACAGCGGGACACAGCGGGACACAGAGGGACACAGCGGGGACACAGCTGGGGACACAGCGGGACACAGCGGGGGACACAGTGGGAGACACAGCGGGAAAAAGCGGGGACACCACGGGACACAGTGGGACACAGCGGGAACACAGCGGGACACAGCGGGGGAAACAGTCATGATACAGCGAGGACACAGCGGGACACAGTGGGTACAGTGTGCCACAGCGGAATACACAGAGTGAGACAACAGGGGAGACAGCGGGGGAAACAGCGGGACAAAGGGAGGGACACAGCGAGGACACAGCGGGACACAGCGCGGACAAAGCGGGACACAGCGGGGATACAGCAGGACACAGCGGGGACACAGTGGGGAAACAGCCGGGGACACACCGAGGACACAGCGGGACACAGCGGGACATCGCGGGGACACAGCGTGGGCACAGCGGGACACAGCGGGGGACACAGCGGGACACAGCCGGGACAGAGCGGGGGTCACAGGGGGACACAGCGGGACACAGCAGGGACACAGTGCGACACAGCAGGGGAAACAGCGGGACACAACAGGGGACACAGGGGGACACAGCGGGACACAGCAGGACATAGCTGGTACACAGCGGGGGACACAGCGGGACACAGCGGGGCCACAGCGGGACACAGCGGGGACACAGCCAGAAACAGCAGGGACACAGCGGTGGACACAGAGGGGACAGAGCGGGACACAGCGTGGACAAGGCGGGGGACACAGCGGGACACAGCTGGGACACATTGGGACACAGCGGGACACAGTGGGACACAGCGGGGGACATAGCGAGGACACAGCGGGACACAGCGGGGGACACAGTGAGGACACAGCGGGACACAGAGGGACACAGTGGGGGACACAGTGGGACAAAGCAACACACAGCGGGACACAGCGGAGCTACAGCGGAGGCCACAGCGGGACACAGCGGGGGGCACAGCGGGGGCCACAGCGGGACACAGCGGAGGGCACAGTGGGAGACACAGCGTGGACACAGCGGGACACAGCGGGACACAGCAGGAACACAGCGGGGACACAGCGGGGAACACAGCGGGATGCAGCGGGGATTCAGCTGGACACAGCGGGATCACAGCGGGGACACAGAGGGAGACACAGCAGCGAGGGCACAGCGGGACTCAGCGGGACACAGAGGGACACCGCGAGGACACAGGGGGGACACAGCGGGACACAGCGGGACACAGCGGGAATACAGTGGGACACAGCGGGGACACAGCGAGGACACAGTTGGACAGAGTGGGGGACACAGCGTTGGGCAAAGCGGGACACAGCTGGACACAGCGGGACACAGTGAGGGTCACAGTGGGGGACACAGCGCAACACAGCGGGACACAGCGGGGGAAACAGCGGGGGACAGCAGGGACACACCAGGAGACCCCTGGGGCAAAAGTGGACAGAGCGGGAGACAGCGGGTACACAGCGGGACACAGCAGGGAATACAGCGGGGACACAGCGGGACACAGTGGGGGCCACTGCGGAGGACACAGCATGGACACAGCTAGGACACAGTGGGACACAGCGGGTCACAGCGCGCGACACAGCAGGACACAGCGGGGACACAGCGGGACACAGTGGGGACACAGCGGGACACAGTGGGGACACAGTGGGGACACAGCTGGATTCAGCGGGGACACAGCGTGACACAGCGGGGACACAGTGGGGGACACAGCGGAGGACACATCGGGGAACACATCGGGACACAGCGGGGACACAGCTGGACACAGCGGGACACAGCCGGACACATCGGGATACAGCGGGGACACAGCGGGGACACTTCAGGGGACACAGCGGGACACACCAGGACACAGCGGGACACAGCGGGGGACACAGCGGGGGACATAGTGGGACACAGCGGGACACAGCTGGGACACAGCTGGACACAGGGGCATACACAGCGGGACACAGCGGGGACACAGCGAGGACACAGCGGGACACAGCGGGACACATCGGGACACAGCAGGACAGAGTTGGAACACAGGGTACACAGTAGGACAGAGCGGGGACACAGGGCGGACACAGCAGGGGACACAGCGGGACACAGCCAAACACAGTGGGACACAGCGGGAGACACAGCGGGGGCCACAGCGGGACACAGCGGGGAACAAAGCGAGGACATAGCGGGGACACAGCGGGGACACAGTGGGACACAGTGGGGGACACAGCGAGGACACAGCGGGACACAGCAGAACACAGCCGGGACACAGCGGGGACACAGCGGGGGACATAGCGAGGACACAGAGGGACACAGCGGGACACAGCGGGAAACAGCAAGGGACACAGCTGGGGACGCAGCGGAGGACAGAGCGGAACACAGAGGGGGACACAGAAGGGACAGAGCGGGCGACAGAGCGGGACACAGCGGGACACAGCGGGGGATACAGCCTGGGACACAGCGGGACACAACGGGGGACACTGTGGGACAAAGCGGGACACAGTGGGACACAGCGGTGGCACAGCTGGTGACACAGCAGGACACAGCGGGGACACAGCAGGGATACACCCAGACAAAGCGTGGCACACAGCGGGACACAGTGGGGACCCAGCAGGGGACACAGTAGGGGATACAGCGGGACACAGTGGGGACACAGCAGGGCCACAGAGGGGACACAGCAGGGACACAGCGGGGACACAGCGCGGACACAGCGGCACACAGTGGGACACAGCGGGACACAGCGAGGAACACAGCTGGGGACACAGCAGGACATAGTGGGGACACAGCGGGACACAGCGGGGGACACAGCGGGACACAGCATGGGACAGAGCGGGACACAGCGTGGGTGGACACATCGGGGACACAGAGGGACACAGCGGGGACACAGCGGGGACACAGCGGGACACAGCAGGGGACACAGCGGGGACACAGCGGGACACAGCGGGATACAGCGGGACACAGCGGGGTACACAGAGGGACACAGCGGGAGACACAGTGGGGATACAACGGGACACAGCGGGGACACAGCGGGGACACAGCGGGACACAGCAGGGGACACAGCGGGGGACACAGCGGGACACAGCGAGGACACAGCGGGTAAGAGCGGGGGACACAACGGGACAGCGGGACACAGCAGGGACACAGCGTTACACAGCGGGGGACATAGAGGGACACAACGGGGGAAACAGCGGGACACAGCAGTACCCAGCAGGACACAGCTGGGACACAGCTGGACACAGCAGCATACACAGCGGTACACAGCGGGGACACAGCGAGGACACAGCGGGACACAGCGGGACACATCGGGACACAGTAGGACACAGCGGGGACACAGGGGACACAGCGGGACAGAGCGGGTACACAGCGGGGACACAGCGGGGGACACAGCGGGACACAGCGGGAGACACAGCCTGGGATACAACGGGACACAACGGGGGACACTGTGGGACAAAGCGGGACACAGCGGGACACAGCGGGGGCACAGCTGGGGATACAGCAGGACACAGCAGGGACACAGCAGGGATACACCCAGACAAAGCGTGGCACACAGCGGGACACAGCGGGGACACAGCAGGGGACACAGTAGGGGATACAGCAGGGCCACAGAGGGGACACGGCGGGGTACACAGCGGGACACAGCGCGGACACAGCGGGACACAGTGGGACACAGCGGGACACAGCGAGGAACACAGCGGGGGACACAGCAGGACATAGCGGGGACACAGCGGGACACAGTGGGGGACACAGCGGGACACAGCGTGGGACAGAGCGGGACACAGCGTGGACACATCGGGGACACAGAGGGACACTGCAGGGCCACAGCGGGACACAGCGGGGACACAGCGGGAGACAGAGCGGGGATACAATGGGACACACCAGGGACACAGCGTGGACACAGCGGGACACAGCAGGGGATACAGCTGGGGACACAGCGGGAAACAGCGGGGAACACAGAGGGACACAGCAGGGGAAACAGCGGGGGACACAACAGGACATAGCGGGGACACAGCGGGGAAAGAGCGGGCGGGGGACACAACGTGACAGCGGGACACAGCAGGGACACAGCGGTACACAGCGGGGCACACAGAGGGACACAATGGGGGACACAGCGGGACACAGCAGGACTCAGCAGGACATGGCTGGGACACAGTGGGGGACACAGCGGGGGACAAAGCGGGACACAGTGGGGGACACAGCAAGGACACAGCGGGAGAAAGAAGGGACACAGCGGGGACTCAGAGGGGGACATAGCGGGGGACAATGAGGGACACCACGGGACACAGCGGGACACAGCAGGGGACACAGCGTTACACAGCGGGGACACAGCGGGACACAGCGGGGGACACAGCGGGTCACAGCGGTACGCAACGGGGACAGAGCGGGGGACACAGCGGGGACACATCAAGGTACAGAGCCTGGGACACAGCAGGACACAGTGGGACACAGCGGGGACACAGCGGGACACAGCGGGGGCCACAGGGGGCCACAGTGGGGGACACAGCGGGACAGAGCAGGACACAGTGGGGACACAGCGGGGACACACCAGGTGACACAGTGGGGGAACAAAGCGGGACACACCGCGGGGAACATAGCGGGACACAGCGGGACAAAGCGGGGGACATAGTGGTACACAGCGGGACACAGCAGGACACAGCGGGGACATAGCGGGGACACACAGGGGGACAGCGGGGACACAGCGGGGCACAGCAGAGGACAGCGTGTACACAGCAGGACACAGCGGAGACACAGCGGGGACAGCGGGGACACAGCGGTACACAGGGGTACACAGCAGGAAACAGCGGGGACACAGCGGGACACAGGGGAACACAGCGGGGGACACAGCGGGACACCACGGGGGACACACCGGGGGGCACATCGGGACACAGCGGAGGACACAGCGGGGAACACAGCGGGACATAGGTGGACACAACGGAGGACACAGCGGGACACGGGGACACAGCGGGACACAGCGGGACACAGCTGAACACAGCGTGGACACAGAAGGAAACAGCGGGACACAGCGGGACACAGCGGGACACATCAGGGGACAAAGCGGGACACATCGGGGACACACCGGGGGACAGTGTGACACAGCGGGGACACAGCGGGACACAGCGGGGGACAAAGCGGGGACACCGCAGGACACAGAGGGGACACAGTGGGACACAGCGGGGACACCGCGGGACCCAGCGAGAAAGAGCGGAACACATTGGGACACAGCAGGGGACATAGCAGGAGACATTGGGGACACACCGCAGGACAGCGGAGACACAGCGGGACACAGCAGGACACAGCAGGGGACAGTGGGGACACAGCGGGACACAGCAGGACACAGCGGGGACACAGCGGGGGACAGAGGGGACATCGCAGGACACAGCGGGGGACACAGCGGGACACAGTGTGGGACACAGCCGGACACAGCGGGACACAGCGGGGACACAGCGGGACACAGCGGGACACAGCGGGACACAGCTGGGGACACAGCGGGGACACTGCGGGGGACAGCGCGCGGACACAGCGGGACACAGAAGGGGACACAGCGGGAACAAAACGGGACAAAGCGGGGACAATGCGGGGCCACACCGGGACACAGCGGGACACAGCGGGACACAGCCGGGGACACACGGAGACACAGCAAGACACAGCCTTGGACACAGCGGGACACAGCTGGGGACACAGCGGGACGCAGCGATGACACAGCGGGGGACAAAGCGGGACAGAGCGGGAATACAACGGGCCACTGCAGGGGACGCAGCTAGGCACAGCGGGGTACACAGCAAGGACAAAGCGGGACACAGCGGGACACATTGGGACACAGCGGGGTACACAGCGAGACCCAGCAGAGACAATCCGGGGGACAGCGTGTACACAGCGGGACACAGCTGGGGACCCAGCGGGACAAATCGGGGACACAGCGGGACACAGCGAGGACACCGCAGGACACAGTGGGACACAGCGGGGACACAGCGGGGACGCAGCGGCACACAGCGGAGGACACAGCAGGACACAGCGGGACACAGCGGGGGACAAAGCCGGACACAGCGGGACAGAGAGGGAAACAGCGGAGGTCACAGCAGGGGAAACAGCGGGACACAGCGGGACATAGTGGGAAGACAGCGGGGGACAGCGGGGACACAGCAGGACACAATGGGACACAGCGGGGCACAGTGGGGACATAGCGGGACACAGCGGGTGACACAGCGGGACCCAGCAGGGATACAGCGGGGGACAGCGGGGACACAGCGGGACACAGTGGGGACACAGCGGATGACACAGCGGGACACAGCGGGGACACAGCGGGACACAGCGGGGGTCTAAGCAGGGGACACAGCGGGTGACACAGCAGGAAACAGCGGGGGACACAGCGTTACACAGCGGGGGACACAGCAAGACTCAGCGGGGGACACAGCGAGGACACAGTGGGACACAGAGGGACACATCAGGGACACAGCGGGGACACAGCGGGGGACACAGCGAGGACAAAGCGGGGACACAGTAGGGACACAGCGGTTACACATCGCGACACAGCGGTACACATCGGCGGACACAACGGGACACTGCGGGGGACGCAGCTAGACACAACAGGGTACACAGCGAGGACAAAGCGGGACACAGCGGGAAACAGCGGGACACATCCGGGAAACAGCAGGGGACACAGTGGGACACAGCGGGGGACACATCGGGGACAGAGCGGGACACAGCGTGGGACACAGCGGGGACACAGCGGGGACACAGTGGGGACACAGGGGGAAACAGCGGAGAACACAGCGGGACACAGCGGTGAACACAGCGGGACACAGCGGGAGTCACAGCGGGATACAGAGGGGGACACAGCGAGGACACAGCGGGACACAGCGGGGAAACAGCGGGGACCTAGCGGGGGACACAGCGGGGGACACAGCGGGACACTGCGGGACACAGCGGGGGACACAGCGGGACACTGCGGGACACAGCGGGGGACACAGCGGGACACAGTGGGGACACAGAGGGACACAGCGGGGGAAACAGCGGAACACATCGGGGGACACAGCGGGACACAGCGGGACACAGCAGGGACACAGTGGGACACAGCGTGGGACACAGCGGGGACACAGTGGGACACAGCGGGGGACACAGCAAGGACACAGCGAGACACAGTGGGATACAGCGGGGACACAGCGGGTCACAGTGGTCACACAGTGGGGACACAGCAGGGGACACAGCGGGACACAGCGGGGGACACAGCGGGGGACACAGCGGGGGACAAAGCGGGACACAGCGGGGCACACAGAGAGGACACCGTGGGACACAGCGTGGTACAAAGCGGGACACAGCGGTGGACACAAAGGGACACAGCGGGAACACAGATGGGGACAGCGGATACACAGAGGGACACAGTGGGGACAGAGTGGGGGAGAGCCGGGACACAGCGGGACACAACAGGACACAGCGGGGACACAGCGATGACAAAGTGGGGGACACAGTGGGGGACACAGGGAGGAAACAGCAGGGACACAGCGGGACACAGCAGGGACACAACGGGAAACAGTGGGGGACAAAGCCGGGGACACAGCGGGACACAGCAGGGAAACAGCGGAAAACAGCGGGGAACACATCGGGACATAGCGGGGGAAACAGCGGAACACAGCGGGGGACACAGCAGGACACAGCGGGACACAGCAGGGACACAGTAGGACACAGCGGGGACACAGCGGGGGACACAGCAGGACACAAGGGGGGACACAGCGGGACACAGCGGGACACAGCGGGGACATAGCGGGGGCCACAGCGGGGGACACAGCGGAACACAGCGGGGGACACAGCGCAACACAGCGGGGGACACAGCGGGGAACACAACGGAACACACAAGGGGACACAGCGAGGACACAGCGGGACACAGCGGGGGACACAGCGGGGGACACAGAAGGGACACAGCGGGGACACAGCAGGACACAGCGGGGGACACAGCGGAACACATTGGGGGACACAGCGGGACACAACAGGGGACACAGCGGGGACACAGCGGGACACAGCGGGGACACAGCGGGACACAGCAGGGAACTCAGCGGGACACACTGGGACACAGCCGGAGACAGAGCGGACACAGTGGGACACAGCAGGGACACAGCAGGACACAGCGGGACACAGCGGGGACACAGTGGGACACAGAGGGACACAGCAGGGACACAGCGGGGCACACCGGGACATAGCGTGGACACAGCGAGGACACAGCGGGACACAGCGGGGACACAGCGGGGAACACAGCGGGATACAGTGGGGACACAGCTGGACACAGCAGGTTTCACAGCGGGACACAGCGAGGACACAGCGGGGACAAAGCGGGACACAGCGGGGGAAACAGCGGAACACAGCGGGGGACACAGCGGGACACAGCGGGACACAGCAGGGACACAGTGGGACACAGCATGGGACACCGCGGGACACAGCGTGGGACACAGCGTGGGACACAGTGGGACACAGCAGGGGACACAGCGAGGACACAGCGAGACACAGTGGGACACAGCGGGGACACAGCGGGTCACAGCGGTCACACAGCGGGGACACAGCAGGGGACACAGCGGGACACAGGGGGACACAGTGGGGGACACAGCGGGACACAGCGTGGGACACAGCGGGGGACACAGCGGGACACAGCGGGGCACACAGCGAGGACACAGTGGGACACAGCGTGGTACAAAGGAGGACACAGCGGTGGACACAAAGGGACACAGCGGGAACACAGATGGGGACAGCGGGGACACAGAGGGACACAGTGGGGACAGAGCGGGGGACAGCAGGGACACAGCGGGACACAACAGGACACAGCGGGGACAGAGCGGTGACACAGCGGGGGACACAGCAGGGGACACAGCGGGGGACACAGGGAGGAAACAGTGGGGACACAGCGGGACACAGCAGGGAAACAGCGGAAAACAGCGGGGAACACATCGGGACACAGCGGAGGAAAGAGCGGGGGACACAGAGGGGACACAGCGGGGACACAGCAGGACACAGCGGAGGACACAGCGGGACACATTGGGGGACACAGCGGGACACAACAGGGGACACAGCGAGGACACAGCGGGACACAGCAGGGACACAGCGGGACACAGCAGGGAACTCAGCGGGACACACTGGGACACAGCCGGAGACAGAGGGGACACAGTGGGACACAGCGGGGACACAGCAGGACACAGCGGGGACACAGCAGTACACAGCGGGACACAGCGGGGACACAGCGGGGACACAGCGGGACACAGAGGGACACAGCAGGGACACAGCGGGACACAGCGTGGACACAGCGGGGACACAGCAGGACACAACGTGACACAGTGGGGACACAGCTGGACACAGCGGGGTACACAGCGGGACACAGCGGGACACAGTGGGGACACCGGGGACACAGCGGAGAACACAGCCGGACACACCGTGGACACAGTGGGGACACAGCGGGACGCAGTGGGATACAGAGGGGGAAACAGCGGGGACACAGCATGGGACACAGCGTAGGACACAGTAGGACACAGCGGGGGACACAGCAAGGACACAGCGAGACACAGTGGGACACATCGGGGACACAGCGGGTCACAGCGGTCACACAGCGGGGACACAGCAGGGGACACAGTGGGACACAGCGTGACACAGTGGGGGACACAGCGGGGGACACAGCGGGACACAGCGTGGGACACAGCGAGGACACAGCGGGACACAGCGTGGTACAAAGCGGGACATAGCGGTGGACACAACGGGACACAGCGGGAACACAGATGGGGACAGCGGGGACACAGAGGGACACAGTGGGGACAGAGCGGGGGAGAGCGGGGACACAGCGGGACACAACAGGACACAGCGGGACACAGCGGGACACAGAGGGACACAGCAGGGACACAGCACGACACACCGGGACACACCGGGGACACAGCGAGGACAGAGCGGGACACAGCGGGGACACAGCGGGGAACACAGCGGGGAACACAGCGGGATACAGTGGTGATACAGCTGGACACAGCGGGGTACACAGCGGGACAGAGGGGGACACAGCGGAGACACAGCGGGACACAGCGGGACACAGCAGGGACACAGCTGGACACAGCGGGGTACACAGCAGGACACAGCGGATACACAGCGGTGACACAGCGGGACATAGCGGAACACAGTGGGGACACAGCGGGGACACAGCGTACAACACAGCGGGACACAGCGTTGAACACCGCGGGACACAGCGGGAGACACAGCGGGATACAGAGGGGGACACAGTGAGGACACAGAGGGACACAGCGGGGAAACAGCGGGGACCTAGCGGGGGACATAGCGCGGGACATAGCGGGACACTGTGGGACACAGCGGGGGACACAGCGGGACACAGCGGGGGACACAGCGGGGGACACAGGGGGACACAGGGGGACACAGCGGGGATAGAGCGGGACACAGTGGGGACACATCCGGGACACAGCGGGACACAGCGGGGACACAGGGGGGACACTCCGGGGGAGAGCGGGGACACAGCGGGGACACAACGCGGGACAGCGGGGACATAGTGAGACACAGCGGGACACACTGGGACACAGCCGGGACACAGATGGGGACAGCAGGGACCCAGCGGGAAACAGTGGGGACACAGTGGGAAACAAGGGTACACAGCGGGGACACAGCGGGGTACACAGCGGGTGATACAGCAAGGAAACAGCGGGGACACAGTGGGACACAGCGGGGGCCACAGCGGGACACATTGGCGGACAAAGCAGGGGACACAACGGGACACAGTGGGACACAGCGGGGGACACAGCGGGGACACAGCTGGACACAGCGCGGACACAGCGGGGACACAGCAGGACACAGGAGGGACACAGCAGGTGACACAGCGGAGGATTCAGCGGGACACAGCGGGGACACAGCCGGGACAGAGCTGGACAAAGCGGGGTACACAGCGGGAAACAGCGGGGACACAGAGGGGACACAGCGGGACACAGCGGGACACAGCAGGACACAGCTGGACACAGCGGGACATAGCGGGACACAGTGGGGACACAGCGGGGACACAGCGGAGAACACAGAGGGACACAGCGGTGAACACAGCGGGACACAGCGGGAGACACAGCGGGATACAGAGGGGGACACAGCGAGGACACAGCGGGACACAGCGGGGAAACAGCGGGGACCTAGCAGGGGACACACGGGGGACACAGCGGGACACTGCGGGACACAGCGTGGGACACAGCGGGACACAGCGGGGGCACAGCGGGACACAGCGGGGGACACAGGGGGACACGGGGGGGACACAGCGGGGATAGAGCGGGACACAGTGGGGACACAGCCGGGACACAGGGGGACACAGCGGAGACACAGGTGGGACCCTCTGGGGGAGAGCGGGGACACAGCGGGGACACAGCACGGGACAGCGGGGACATAGTGAGACACAGCGGGACACAGAGGGGGAGAGCGGGGACCCAGAGGGACACAGTGGGGACACAGTGGGGGACAGCGAGGACACAGCAGGACACAAGGGGACACAGCGGGGACACAGCGGCGACACAGCGGTGTACAAAACGGGTGCTACAGCAAGGAAACAGCGGGGACACAGTGGGACACAGCGGGGGCCACAACGGGACACATTGGGGGACAAAGCAGGGGACACAACGGGACACAGTGGGACACAGTGGGGGACACAGCGTGGACTCAGCGGGGGACACAGCGGGGACACAGCTGGACACAGCGCAGACACAGCAGGGACACAGCAGGACACAGGAGGGACACAGCAGCTGACACAGCGGAGGATTCAGCGGGACACAGCGGGGACACAGCGGGTACACAGCGGGGACAGAGCTGGACACAGCGGGGTACACAGCGGGACACAGCAGGGACACAGCGGGGACACAGCAGGACACAGCCCGGACAAAGCGGGGACAGAGCGGGACACAGCGGGGATACAGCAGGGGACACAGTGAGGATACAGCGGGACACAACGGGGGACACAGGGAGGGAGAGCGGGGACACTCCGGGGGACAGCGGGGACACAGCGGGACACAGCGGGACACAGAGGGGACACATCGGGGGACATCGGGGACACAGCGGGACACAGCGAGACCCAGCGGGACACAGAGTGGACACAGATGGGGACACAGCGGGAAACAGCGAGGGACAGCGGGGACACAGAGGGACACAGCATGGAATACAGAGGGGCAGACAGCGGGACACTGAGACACAGCGGGACACAACGGAACACCACGGTGACACAGCGGGGGACACAGCGAAGACACAGCATGACAGAAGGGGACACAGCAGGACACAGTGGCTGACACAGCGGGGTACAGCCGGGACACAACGGGACACAGCGGGAACACAGTGGGACACAGCGGGGACACAGCGGGGACACAGCGGGACACAGCGGGGACACAGCGGGACACAGCGGGGGACACAGTGGGACAAAGCAGGGACACTGTGGGGACACAGAGGGACACAGCGGGACACAGCGGGGGACACAGTGGGGGACACAGCGGGACACAGCTGGGGACATCGCGGGATGCATCGGAACACAGCGGGTACAGAGCTAGGGCACAGCAGGACACAGCGAGACACAGCAGGACACAGCCGGGCCACAGCGGCACACAGCGGGACACAGCGGGACAAAGCGGGGACACAGTGGTTGAAACAGCGAGGGCACAGCGGGACACAGTGGGAACACAGCAGGTGACAAAGAGGGGACACAGCGGGGTCATAGCCGGACACAGCGAGGACACAGCAGATGACACAGCTGGACACAGCGGGACACAGCGGGGCCACAGAGGTGGACACAGCGGGGACATAGCGGGACACAGCGGGGGATACAGAAGGGGATACAGCGGGACACAGCGGGGACACAGTGGGGGACACAGCGGGACACAGCGGGGACAAAGCGGGGACACAGCGGGAGACACAGCGGGACACAGCGGGGCACACAGCGAGAACACAGTGGGACACAGCGGAAAACAGCGGGGCACACAGCGGGACACAGCGGGACACAGCAGGACACAGCGGGGGACAAAGTGGGATACAGCGGGGGACACAGGGGGGACACAGTGGGGACACAGCGGAACACAGCGGGGACAGAGCAGATGACAGCAGGGACACACCGGGTGACAACGGGGACACAGCGGGACACAGCTGGGGAGAGCGGGGACACAGCGGGACACAGCGGGGTCACAGCGGGACACAGTGGGGACACAGCGGGGTCACAGGGGGGACACAGCCGGGACACATCGGGACACAGCGGGGACACAGCGGGGAACACAGCAGGGGACACAGCGGGGGACAAAACGGGACACAACGGCACACAGTGGGACACAGCGGGAATCAATGTGGGACAGAGCGGGACACATTGGGACACAGCGGGGGACACAGCGGGAAACTGCGGAGGACCCAGCGGGGGACACAGAGGGACACAGCTGGGGACACAGCTGGAAACAGCGCAGGACCCAGCGGAAGACACAGCGGGACACAGTGGGGGACACAGCGAGGACACAGCGGGACACAGCCTGACAAAGCGTGTAAACAGCGGGGACATAGCAGGGGAGACAGCGGGGACACAGCGGGGACACAGCGAGGACACAACGGGACACAGAGGGACATAGTGGGACACAGCGTGGGACACAGCGGGGGACACAGCAGGACACAGCGGGGGACACAGCGGGGGACACAGCGGGACACAAAGGTGGACACATCGGGGGACAAAGCAGGACACAGCGGGACACAGCGGGATACAGCAGAGACACAGCGGGGGACAAAGCTGGGTACACAGCGGGACACAGCGGGGACACAGGGAGGACACAGCGGGACACAGCGGGGACAAAGCGGTGACTCAGCGGGGACACAGCGGGACACAGAGGGACACAGCGGGGACATAGCGGGACACAGCGGAGACACAGCGGGGACACAGCCGGGGACACAGCGGGGACACAGCGGGACACAGCGGGACACAGCGGGACACAGCGGGGACACAGCGGGGGACAGAGTTAGGATGCAGCGGGACACAGCAGGACACAGCGAGGACACAGCGGGGGACACAGCGGGGACACAGGGGGACACAGCGGCTGACACAGCAGGGGACACATTGGGACACAGCGGGAGACACAGCGGGGACACTGTGAGACACAACGGGACACAGTGGGACACAGCAGAGGACAACGCAGGGGACAGCGGGAACACACCAGGGGAAAACAGGGACACAGCCGGACACAGCGGGAAACAGCGGGGGACACAGCGCGGGACACAGAGAAGGACACAGCAGAACACAGCTGGGGACACAGCGAAGACAGAGCGGGAAAGAGCCTGACACAGCGGGGACACAGTGGGGACACAGCAGGGGACACAGCTTGGACAAAGCTGGGACACATCGAGGACACAACGGGACACAGCGAGACACAGCGGGGACACAGCGGGGACACATTGGGGGACAGCGGGCACACAGCGGGGGATATAGAGGGACACAGCGGACACAGCGGAGACACAGCGGGGACACAGCGGGGGACACAGCGGGGACACTGTGAGACACAGCGGGACACAGTGGGACACAGCAGAGGACAACGCGGCGGACAGCGGGGACACACTGGGGGAAAACAGGGACACAGCGGGACACAGCAGGACACAGCTTGGACAAAGCTGGGACACATCGAGGACACAACGGGACACAGCGAGACACAGCGAGGACACAGTGGGAACACATTGGGGGACAGCGGGCACACAGCGGGGGATATAGAGGGACACAGTGGGACACAGCGGGGGACCCAGCGGGGGACATATCGGGACACAGCAGGGGACACAACGGGGACACAGCGGGACACAGCGGGGACACAGCGGTACACAGTGGGACACAGTGGGGACACAGGGGGACACAGAGGGGAACACAGTGGGGGACACAGCGGGACACAGGTAGGACACAGCGGGGACACAGAGGGGGACACAGTGAGGACACAGAGGGGGACACAGCGGGACTCACCGGGACACAGCGGGGTACAAATTGGGATATAGCGGGGGACACAACGGGGACACAGGGGGACACAGCGGCGGACACAACGGAGGACACAGCAGGACACAGCGGGGGACACAGCGGGACACAGCGGTGACACAGCGGGACACAGCGGGACACAGCGGGGGACAAAGCGGGGACACAGGGGTACACAGCGGCTAACACAGCGGGGGACACAGTGGGACCCAGCGGGGGACACAGCGGGGACACTGTGAGACACAGCGGGACACAATGGGACACAGCAGAGGACAACACGGGGGACAGCGGGGACACACTGGGGGAAAACAGGGACACAGCGGGACACAGCAGGACACAGCTTGGACAAAGCTGGGACACATCGAGGACACAACGGGACACAGCAAAACACAGCGGGGACACAGCGGGAACACATTGGGGGACAGCGGGCACACAGCGGGGGATATAGAGGGACACAGCGGGACACAGCGGGGGACACAGCGGGGGACATATCGGGACACAGCAGGGGACACAACGGGGACACAGCGGGACACAGCGGGGACACAGCGGTACACAGTGGGGACACAGCGGGGACACAGCAGGGGACACAGCTTGGACAAAGCTGGGACACATCGAGGACACAATGGGACACAGAGGGACATAGCGGGACACAGGGGGACACAGCAGGGACACAGCGGGGACACAGCCGGGGACACAGCAGGGGACAAAGCGGGGCACCACGGGATATAGCGGGACACAGCGGGGACACAGCAGGGAACACAGCGGGGGACACAGCGGGGACACAGCGGGGGAAACAGCGGGACATAGCGGGGACACAGCTTGACACAGCGGGATACAGCGATAAACAGCGGGACACAGCGGGATATTGCGGGGACACAGCGAGGGACAGAGCGGGACACAGCGGGACACAGCGGGCGAAACAGCGGGGGACACAGCGGGACACAGCGGGGGACACAGCTGGACACAGTGGGGTTCACAGCGGGACACAGCAGGGACAAAGCGGGGACACAGTGGGACACAGGCGGGACACAGCGGGGACACAGCGGGGCACACAGCGGGACACAGCGGGGACACAGCAGGGACACAGCAGCGGACACAGCGGGGACACAGCCGGGACACAGTGTGACACAGAGGGGACACAGCGGGACTCAGCGGGGACACAATGGGACACAACGGGGACACAGCGGGGTCACAGCTGGGGAGAGCGGGGACACAGCAGGACACAGCGGGACACAGCGGGACACAGTGGGGTCACAATGGGACACAACGGGGACACAGCAGGGTCACAGCGGGGGACACAGCGGGGACAGAGCGGGACACAGCGGGACACAACGGGGGACACAGCGGGACACAGCGGGGGACACTGCGCGGACACAGCGGCGGACACAGCGGGACAAAGCGGGACATAGCTGGGGACACAGCGGAACACAGTGGGACACAGCGGGACACAGCGAGGACAAAGCAGGACACAGCGGTGACACAGCGGGGTCACAGCGGGGGACACAGCGGGGACACAGCGGGACACAGCGGGACACAGCGGGACATAGCTGGGGACACAGCGGGACACAGCGGGGGACACAGCGGGGACCCAGCGGGACACAGCGGGAAATAGCTGGGGACACAGCGGGACACAGCGAGACACAGCGAGACAGCGGGGTCACAGCGGGGTCACAGCGGGGGACACAGCGGGATACAGCAGGGGACACAGTGGGGACACAGGGGGGGACACAGCGGGACACAGCGGCGACACAGCAGCGGACAGCGGGGACACACCGGGCGACAACAGGGACACATTGGGACACAGCTGGGGAGAGCGGGGACACCGTGGGACACAGCGGGACACAGCGGGACACAACGGGGGACACAGCAGGGACACACTGGGGGACACAGCGTGATACAGTTGGTGTCACCGCGGGGACACAGGGGGGACACAGCGGGACACAGCGGGGACACAGCAGGGGACAGCAGGTACACACCGGGCGACAACGGGTGCACAGCTGGACACAGCTGGGGAGAGCGGGAACACAGCGGGACACAGCGGGACACAGTGGCACACAGCGGGGACACAGCAGGGTCACAGCGGGGGACACAGCGGGGACACAGCGGGACACAGCGGGACACAGCAGGACACAGCGGGGGACACAGCGGTACATAGCTGGGGACACAGCGGGACACATAGGGGGACACAGTGGGTGACACAGCAGGACACAACTGGGGACACAGCGGGGAACACAGCGGGGGAAACAGCGGGACACAGCCGGAGACAAGCGAGGACACAGCGGGACACAGCGGGACACAGTGCGGACACAGCGGGGACACAGCGGGGGACACAGCGAGGACACAGCGGGACACATCGGGACACAGAGGGAACACAGCGGGACACAGTGGGGACACAGCGAGGACACAGCGGGACACAGAGGTACACTCCGGGGGACCGAGGGGACACAGAGGGACACAGCGGGACACAGTGGGGACACAGCGGGGACACAGCGGGATACAGCGGGGACACAGCGGGACACAGCGTGGACACAGTGGGGGACACAGCAGGTAACACAGCGGTACACAGAGAGGACACAGCTGGACACAGCGGTGACACAGCGGGACACAGCGGTGACACAGCGGGACACAGCGGGGGACTCAGCGGGACACAGCGGGGACACAGCGTGACACTGTGGGGACACAGCGGGGGACACAGCGGGGGACACAGCGGGACACAGCGGGACACAGAGGGAGACACAGCAGGGGACACAGCGGGACACATCGGGACACAGCGGGGGACACAGCGGGACACAGCGGAGACACAGCGGGACACAGCAGGACACTGCGGGACACAGCAGGACATAGCAGGGGACACAGCGGGACACAGCGGGGGACACAGCGGGGACACAGCGGGGGACACAGCGGTGGACACAGCAGGACACAGCGGGACATAGCTGGGGACCCAGCGGGACACAGCGAGACACAGCGAGGCAGCGGGGTCACAGCGGGGTCACAGCGGGGGACACAGCGGGATACAGCGGGGGACACAGCGGGGACACGGGGGAACACAGCGGGACACAGCGGCAACACAGCAGCGGACAGCAGGGACACACCGAGCGACAACAGGGACACATAGCGACACAGCTGGGGAGAGCGGGGACACCGCGGGACACAGCGGGGACAGAGTGGGACACAGCCGGGACACAGCGGGGTCACAGTGGGGGACACAGCGGGGAAAAAGCGGGACACAGTGAGTCACAGCGGGACACAACGGGGGACACAGCGGGACACAGCGGGGGACACAGCGGGGACACAGAGGGACACAGCGGCGGACAGAGAGGGACAAAGTGGGTCATAGCTGGGGACACAGAGGGACACAGCGAGACACAGCGGGGACACAGCGGGGACACACCGGGGGACACAGCGGGATACAGCGGGGGACACAGCAGGGACACAGGGGGAACACAGCGGGACACAGCGGGGACACAGCAGGGGACAAGCAGGTACACACCGGGTGACAACGGGTACACAGCGGGACACAGCTGGGGAGAGCGGGGACACAGCGGGACACAGGGGGACACAGCGGGGACACAGCGGAGGACACAGCGGGGTCAAAGCGGGACACAGCGGGACACAGCGGGACACAGCGGGGGACACAGCGGGACACAGCGGGGAACACAGCGGAGACACAGCGGGACACAGCGGTACATAGCTGGGGAAACAGCGGGACACATAGGGGGACACAGCGGAGGACACAGCAGGACACAACTGGGGACACAACGGGACACAGCGGGGAACACAGCAGGGGAAACAGCGGGACACGGCAGGAGACAAGTGAGGACACAGTGGGACACAGCGGGACACAGTGGGGACACAGCGGGGACGCAGCGGGACACAGAGGGGACACAGCGGGGACACAGCGGGGGACACAGCGAGGACACAGCGAGACACAGTGGGGACACAGCAAGGACACAGCGGGACACAGCGGGACACTCTGGGGGACAGAAGGGACACAGAGAGACACAGCGGGACACAGTGGGGACACATCGGGGACACAGCGGGATACAGTGGGGACAAGGCGGGACACAGCGTGGACACAGTGGGGGACACAGCGGGGGACACAGCAGGGAACACAGCGGTACACAGCGAGGACACTGCTGGACACAGCGGGGACACAGCGGGGACACAGCGGGACACAGCGGGGGACACAGCGGGACACAGCGGGGTCACAGAGGGGACACAACTTTGGACACAGCGAGGACACAGCGGGACACAGCTGGACACAGCAGGGACACAACGGGACACAGAGGGGACACAGTGGGACACCGCGGGGACACAGCGGGTTACACAGCGGGGGATACAGCGGGGGACACAGAGGGACACAGCGGTGACACACCCGGACACAGAGGGAGACACAGCAGGGGACACAGTGGGACACAGCGGGACACAG
Organism: Dipodomys merriami; assembly: GCF_024711535.1. Classification (NCBI taxonomy): domain Eukaryota; kingdom Metazoa; phylum Chordata; class Mammalia; order Rodentia; family Heteromyidae; genus Dipodomys; species Dipodomys merriami. The sequence continues at coordinate 7,978,578 of NW_027206202.1, read as the reverse complement.
CGGTGGACACAGCGGGACACAGCGGGGGACACAGCGGGATACAGCGGGGACACAGCGGGGAAAGAGTGGGGACATAACATGACATAGCGGGGACACAGCGGATAACAGCAGGACAAAGCAGGGACACAGCGAGACAAAGCGAGGGACACAGCGGGGGACACAGCGGGACACAACGGGAGACACAGCGGGACACATCAGGACACACCAGGACACAGCAGGGACACTGCGGGGGACACAGCGGGACACAGCAGGGACACAGCGGGGATACAGCGGGACACAGCGGGGGACACAGCGGGACACAGTGGGGACACAGCGGGGGAAACAGTGGGGGACACAGAGGGACACAGCGGAGGACACAGCAGGGACACAGCGGGGACACAGCGAGGCCAGAGCGGGACACAGCGGAACACAGCGGGACACAGCGGGGAAAACAGTGGGGGACACAGCGGGACACAGCAGGACACAACGGGGGACACAGTGGGACACAGCGGGGACACAGCGGGGACACAGCGGGGGACACGGAGGGACACAGCGGGGGACACAGTGGGACACAGCGGGGACAGAGCGGGACACAGAGGGGGACATAGAAGGGACACAGCCGGACACAGCGGGCCACAGCGGGCCACAGCGGGCCACGGGGCACACAGGGGGACACAGCAGAGGAAACAGCGGGGATACAGCGGGACACAGCGGCACATAGCGTGGGACACAGAGGGACACAGCAGGACACAAGGGGAACATAGCGGGGGACACAGCGGGACACTGCAGGACACAACGGGGAACACAGCAGCACACAGTGGGGACAAAGCGGGGGACACAGCGGGTACACAGCGGGGACAAAGCTGGACACAGCTGGGGACACAGCGGGACACAGCGTTGGACACAGTGGGTAACACAGCGGGACACAGTGGGGGACACAGCGAGGACACAGCGGGACACAGCGGGGACAACGTGGGACACAGCGGGGAAACAGTGGTGACACAGCGGGAAACAGTGGGACACAGCTGGATACAGCGGGGCCACAGCGGGGGACAGAGCGAGGACAAAGCAGGACACAGTGGAACACAGCGGGACACAGCGGGGACACAGCCGGGACACTCCTGGGGACAGCGGGGACACAGCGGGACACATCGTGGGACAGCGGGGACACAGCGAGACACAGCAGGGAACACAGCTGGGGACACAGCGGGACACAGCAGGACACAACGGGGGACACAGCGGCACACAGTGGAAACACAGCGGGGGACACAGCGGGGACACAGTGGGGACACAGCTGGACACAGCGTGGGACACAGCGGGACACAGCGGGGTCACAGCGGGACACAGCGGGGAACACAGCGGGGGACACAGCGGGACACAGCAGGACACAACGGGGGACACAGCGGGACACAGCAGGACACAACGGGGGACACAGTGGGACACAGCGGGGACACATCGGGAAACAGCGGGGGACACAGAGGGACACAGCGGGGTACACAGTAGGACGCAGCGGGGACAGAGCGGGAAACAGCGGGGGACACAGAGGGGACACAGCGGGGACACACCGGGGGACACAGCGGGACACGGGGGACACAGCAGAACACAGCGGGGGAAACAGCAGGGATACAGTGGGACACAGCGGGACATAGCGGGGAACACAGAGGGACACAGCGAGGGACACAGCGGGGGACACAGAGGGACACAACGGGGGACACTGCGGGACACAGCGGAGACACAGCGGGGGACACAGCGCTACATAGCGGGACACAGCGGGAGACACATGGGACACAGCTTGACAAAGCCGGGGACACACCAGGGACAAAGGGGGGGACACAGCGGGGACACAGCGAGGACACCGCGAGACACAGCGGGGAAACAGTGCTGACACAGCAGGACACAGCGGGACACAGCTGGATAAAGTGGGACACAGCGTGGGACACAGCGAGGACACAGCGGGACACAGCGGAACACAGCGGGACACAGCGGGGGACACAGCGTGACACAGCAGGACACAACGGGGGACACAGTGGGACACAGCGGGGACACAGCGGGGACACAGCAGGAAACAGCGGGGGACACAGAGGGAGACAGCGGAGTACACAGTAGGACACCGCGGGGACACAGTGGGACACAGCAGGACACAGCGGGGGACACAGCGGGACACATCGGGACACTACGGGACACAGCGGGGACACAGCGGGGACACAGCACGGGACACAGCGGGACACAGCGGGACACAGCGGGGACACAGCGGGTAACAGTGGGGGACACAGCGGAGACACAGCGGGACACTGCGGGACACAGTGGGGGACAAAGAGGTGACACAGCGAGACACAGTGGTACACAGCGGGGGACACAGGGGGGGACAACAGGGGACACAGCGGGGACACAGCGGGGGAAACAGTGGGGGACACAGCCGGACACAGCGGGGGACACAGCGGGACACAGCGGGACACAGCGGGACACAGCGGAGAACACAGCGGGGGACCCAGCGGTACACAGCAGGACACAACGGGGGACACAGTGGGACACAGCCGGGACACAGCGGTGGATACAGTGGGGACACAGCGGGACACAGCGAGACACAGCGGGGGACACAGCGGGACACAGCGGGGGACATAGCAGGGACACAGCGTGACACAGCGAGACATATGGGGAGACAGAGCGGTACAGAACGGGGGACACAGGGGGGCACAGCGGGACACCGTGAGGGACACAGCGGGACACAGCGGGGGACAGAATGGGGACACGGAAGGACACAGCGGGACACAGCGGGGGACACAGCGGTACACAGCGGGGGACACAGCGGGACACAGTGGGGGACACAGCGAGGACAAGAGGGTACACAGTGGGGACACAGCGAGACACAGCGGGGGACACAGCGGGAAACAGCGGGGACACAGCGGGGACACAGCTGGGGACACAGCGGGACACAGTGGGGACACAGTGGGGACACAGCGGGATACAGCGGGGACACAGCGGGACACAGCATGGACACAGTGGGGGACACAGCGGGGGACACAGCAGGGAACACAGCGGTACACAGCGAGGACACAGCTGGACACAGTGGGGACAGAGCGGGGACACAGCGGGACACAGCAGGGGACACAGCGGGGACACAGCGGGGACACCGCGGGTCACAGCGGGGAAACAGTGGTGACACAGCGGGACACAGCGGGACACAGCTGGACAAAGTGGGGACACAGCGGGGGACACAGCGAGGACACAGCAGGACACAGCGGAACACAGTGGGGACACAGCGGGGACACTCCTGGGGACAGCGGGGACACAGCGGGACACATTGTGGGACAGCGGGGACAAAGCGGGACACAGCTGGGAACACAGCGGGGGACACAGTGGCACACAGCGGGGACACAGCGGGGACACCGCGCGACACAGCGGGGAAACAGTGGTGACACAGCGGGACACAGCGGGACACAGCTGGAAAAAGTGGGGACACAGCGGGGGACACAGCGAGGACACAGCGGGACACAGCGGAACACAGCGTGGGACACAGCGGGACACAGCAGGGTACACAGCGGGGAACACAGCAGGACACAGCGTGGGACACAGCGAGGACACAGCGGGACACAGCGGAACACAGCGGGACACAGCGGGAAACACAGCTGGGGACACAGCAGGACACAGCAGGACACAACGGGGGACACAGTGGGACACAGTGTAGACACAGCGGGAAACAGCGGGGGACACAGTGGGACACTGCGGAGTACACAGTAGGACACCGCGGGGACACTGTGGGACACATCGGGGGACACAGAGGGGACACAGCCGGACACAGCGGGCCACAGCGTGACAAAGCGGGACACGGGGGACACAGAGGGACACAGCGGGGGAAACAGCAGGGATACAGCGGGACACAGTGGGACATAGCGGGGGACACAGAGGGACACAGCGAGGGACACAGCGGGGGACACAGCGGGACAAAACGGGGGACACAGCGGGACAAAACGGGGGACACAGCGGGACACAGCGGAGACACAGCGGGACACAGCGGGGGACACAGAGGGGACACAGCGCTACACAGCGGGACACAGCAGGGGACACAGCGGGACACAGCATGACACAGCCGGGGACACAGCGGGGTCACAGCAGGGACACCCCGGGACACAGCAGGGAAACAGTGGTGACATAGCGGGACACAGCTGTACAAAGTGGGGACACAGCGGGGGACAAAGCGAGGACACAGCGGGACACAGCGGAACACAGCGGGACACAGCGGGGACACAGCGGGGACACTCCTGGGGACAGCGAGGACACAGTGGGACACATCTTGAGACAGCGGGGACAAAGCGGGACACAGTGGGGAACACAGCGGGGGACACAGCGGGACACAACAGGAAACAACGGGGGACACAGCGGCACACAGTGGGGACACAGCCGGGGACAGAGCAGGGACACAGTGGGGACACAGCTGGACACAGCGGTGGACACAGCGGGACACAGCGGGGGACACAGAGGGGAACACGGCGGGACACAATGGGGGACACAGCGAGGATACAGCTGGACACAGCGGGGACACCACGTGGTACACAGCTGGGACACAGCGGGACACAGCGGGGGACACAGAGGGACACAGCGGGCGACACAGCGGTGGACACTGCGGGGACACAGCGGGGTCACAGCCGGACACAGCGGGTCACAGCGGGACACAGCAGGGGACAGAGCAGGGAGAGCGGGGACACAGCATGACACAGCAGTGACACAGCGGTGACAAAGTGGGACACAGCGGGACACAGCGGGGACAAAGCTGGGATATTCCAGGGAACAGCGGGGACACAGCGGGACACAGCGGGGGACAGCGGGGACACAGTGGTACACAGCGGGGAACACAGCGGGGGACACAGCGGGACACAGCGGGGGACACAGCGAAGACACAGCGGGAAACAGCGGGGGAGACAGCAGGACACAGCGGGACACAGCGGGACACAGCAGGACATTGCGGGTCACAGCGGGGAAACAGCAGGTGACACAGTGGGACACAGTGGGACACAGCGGGACACAGCTGGAAAAAGTGGGGACACAGCGGGGGACACAGCGAGGACACAGCGGGACACAGCGGAACACAGCGGGGAACACAGCGGGACACAGCATGGGACACAGCGAGGACACAGCGGGACACAGCGGAACACAGCGGGACACAGCGGGGAACATAGCGGGGGACACAGAGGGACACAGCAGGACACAACGGGGGACACAGTGGGACACAGCGGGGACACAGCGGGAAATAGCGGGGGACACAGAGGGACACAGCGGAGTACACAGTAGGAGACCACGGGGACACAGTGGGACACAGCGGGGGACACAGAGGGGACACAGCCGGACACAGCGGGCCACAGTGTGACACAGCGGGACACGGGGGACACAGCGGGGGAAACAGCAGGGATACAGCGGGACACAGCGGGACATTGCGGGGGACACAGAGGGACACAGCGAGGGACACAGCGGGGGACACAGCGGGACAAAACGGGGGACACAGCGGGACACAGTGGAGACACAGCGGGACACAGCGGGGGACACAGAGGGGACACAGCGCTACACAGCGGGACACAGCGGGGGACACAGCGGGACACAGCATGAAACAGCCGGGTACACAGCGGGGACAACGCGGGGGACACAGCGGGGTCACAGCGGGGACACCGCGGGACACAGCGGGGAAACAGTGGTGACACAGCGGGACACAGCTTGACAAAGTGGGGACACAGCGGGGGACACAGCGAGGACACAGCGGAACACAGCGGGACACAGCGGGGACACAGCGGGGACACTCCTGGGGACAGCAAGGACACAGCGGGACACATCGTGGGACACAGTGGTAACACAGTGGGACACAGCAGGGGACACAGCGAGGACACAGTGGGACACAGCCGGGACACAGCGTGGGACACAGATGGGACACAGCGAGACCCAGCGGGACCCAGCAGGGGACACAGCTGGACACAGCCGGACACAGAGGGACAGACTGGGGACAGATCGGGGACACAGCATGACACAGCGGGGAACATAGCGGGGGACACAGCAGGACACTGCGGGACACAGCGGGGGACACTGCGGGGGACACAACAGGACAAAGCGGGGACACAGCAGAGGACAGCGGGGACACAGCGGGACACAGCGGGATACAGCGGGGACACGGCGGGGGACACTGGGGACACAGCGGGACACAGCGGGGACAGAGCGGGGGAGAGCAGGGACACAGCGGAACACAGTGGGGACACAGCGGGGGACACAGCGGGGACACAGCGGGACACAGCGGCACACAGCGGGGGACACAGCAGGACACTGCGGGACACAGCGGGGGACACTGCGGGGGACACAACAGGACAAAGCGGGGACACAGCAGAGGACACAGTGGGACACATCTTGAGACAGCGGGGACAAAGCGGGACACAGTGGGGAACACAGCGGGGGACACAGCGGGACACAACAGGAAACAACGGGGGACACAGCGGCACACAGTGGGGACACAGCCGGGGACAGAGCGGGGACACAGTGGGGACACAGCTGGACACAGCGGTGGACACAGCGGGACACAGCGGGGGACACAGAGGGGAACACGGCGGGACACAATGGGGGACACAGCGGGGGCACAGCGGGGGACACAGCGGGGGACAAAGCATGGGACACAGCGGGACACAGCGGGATACTCCGGGGAAACAGCGGGAAACAGAGGGGACACATCGGGACACAGCGGGGGACACAGCGGAACACAGCGGGGGACACAGAGGGACACAGCAGGGACACAGCGTGAAACAGCGGGGGACACAGCGGGGGCCACAGAGGGACACAAGGGGGGACAGAGCGGGACACAGCGGGACACAGCGAGACACAGCGGGGACACAGCGGGGGCCACAGAGGGGGCCACAGCGGAACACAGCGGGGAACACAACGGAACACAGCGGGGGAAACAGCGAGGACACAGTGGGGTACAGCGGGGACACCCCGGGACACAGCGGGGACACAGCGAGGGACACAGAGGACACAGCGGGACACACCTGCTACACATCGGGACACAGTGGGGGTCACTGCGGGGAACACAGCGGAACACAGGGGGACATAGCAGGGGACACAGCGGGACACAGTGGGGGACACAGCAGTGGTAACAGCGGGGGACACAGCGGTGGTTAACAGCGGGGGACACAGTGGAACACACCAGGGGACACAGCGGGACACAGCGGGACACAGCGAGGACAAAGCGGGACACAACAGTGAACACAGTGGGACACAGCGGGGGACACAGCGGGATACAGAGGGGACAAAGCGGGACACTGCGGGACACAGCGGGACACAGCGGGGGACAGCGGGGACACAGCAGGACACAGAGGAGACACAGCGGGGGACAGGTGGGGACACAGCGGGACACAGTGGGGACACAGTGGGGGACAGCGGGGGCACAGCGGTACACAGCGGGACACAGTGGATACACAGCGGGACACAGCGGGACACAGCATGGACACAGCGGGACACAGCGGGGGTCACAGCTGAGGACACAGTGGGACACAGCGGGACACAGTGGGGGACACAGCGGGAAACAGTGGGGGACACAGCGGGGGACACAGCGAGACACAGCAGGACACAGTGGGGAACAGCGGGGACACTCCGGGGGACAGCGGGGACACAGCGGGGGACACAGGAGGGGACACAGCGGGACACAGCGAGACACATCAGGGACACAGCGGGGGACAAAGCGAGGACACTGCGGGACACAGTGGAACACAATGGGGACACAGCGTGTCACAGCAGGGCACACAGCGGGGGACACTGCGGGACACAGCGGGGGACACTGCGGGGGACACAACAGGACAAAGCGGGGACACAGCGGGACATAGTGGGACACAGCGGGATACACAGCGGGACACAGCGGGGACACAGCGGGGACACAGCGTGGACACAGCGGGGTCACAGTGGGACACAGCGAGACACATCGGGAACACAGCGGGGGACACAGCGAGGACATGGCGGGACACAGCGGGACACAGCGGTGTACACAGCGGGGACACATCGGGGACACAGCCGGACACAGCGGGACACAGCGGGGGACACAGCGGAACACAGCGGAACACAGCAGGGGACACAGTGGGACACAACCGGGGACACAGCTGGGGATAGCGGGGACACACCAGGGAACAGCAGGGACACAGCAGGACACAGCGGGGACACATGGGAGACACAGCGGGACACAGCGGGGACACAGTGAGAACACAGCGGGACACAGCAGGAAACACAGAGGGGCACACAGCGTGATACAGCGGCACACAGCGGGGGAAACAGCAGGACACAGCGGGACACAGCGGGACATAGTGGGACACAGCGGGGACACAGCGGGACACAGCGGCGGTAAAAGCGGGACACAGCGTGGGACACAGCGGAGAAACAGCGGGACACAGCGGGGGACACAGCAGGACACAGCGGGACACAGCGGAACACAGCGGGAACACAGCGGGACACAGCGGGACACATTGGGGACACAGCAGGGACCCAGCGGGCGACACAGCGGGGACACAGCGGGGACAAAGCGCTTGACACAGCCGGACACAGCGGGAAACACAGCGGGACACAGCGGGGACACAGCGGGACACAGCGGGGGACACAGCGGGACACTGCGGGACACAGCGGGGACACAGCAGGGCACAGCAGGGACACAATGGGACACAGCGGGGGACACAGCGGGGGAAACAGCGGGACAAAACGGGGACACAGCGGGACACAGCGGGTAAAAGCTGGACACAGCGTGACACAACGGGGACACAGCTGGGACACTGCAGGGGAAACAGCGGGAAACAGCGGGACACCGCGGGGGACACAGCGGGACACAGCGGGGACGATAGCGGGGGACACAGCGGGACAAAGTGGGGGACACAGCGAGAACACAGCGGGACACAGGCGGACACAATGTGGAAACAGCGGGGACACAGCGGGGGACACAGCGGGGGACACAGCGAAGACACAGCAGGACACAGCGGGACACAGCGGGACACAGCGGGGACACAACGGGGGACAGAGTGGGACACAGCAGGGGACACAGCCGGGGAAAAACGGGACAGAGCGGGGGACACAGCGGGACACAGCCGGGATACACCGGGACACAGTGGGGACACAGCGGGAAACAGCTGGACACAGTGGGGACACAGCGGGAAACAGCGGGGACACAGCGGGACACAGCGGGACACAGGGGGACAAAGCGGGACACAGTGGGGCCACCGTTGGGACACAGCAGGGGACACTGCGGAACACAGCGGGACACAGATGGACACAGCCGGGAACACAATGGGACACAGTAGGGACACAGCAGGACACAGTGGGGAACACAGGGAGGCACAGCGGGACACAGCGGGGGACAAAGACGGGACACAGCGGGACACAGCGGCAAACACAGCGGGTCACAGCGGGACACAGCGGGGGACACAACAGGACACAGCAGGACACAGCAGGACACAGAGGGAGACAGCGGGACACAGCAGGGGACATAACGGGGGACACAGCGACGACAAAGCGACGACACAGAGGGGACACAGCGGGACAAAGCGGCGGACACAGTGGGACACAGCGGGGGACACATCGGGGGACACAGCGGAACACAGCGGGAACACAGCGGGACACAGCGGGGGACACAGCAGGGACACAGCAGGACACAGCGGAGGACACAGCTGGACACAGCGGTTACGCAGCTGGACACAGCGAGGTACACAGCGGGACACAGCAGGGGACATAGCAGGACACAGCGGGGAAACAGTGGGTCACAGCGGTGTACACAGCGGGACACAGCGGGGGACATAGCGGGACACATCGGGGACACAGCGGGGACACTGCGAGGACACAGCGGGCGACACAGCGGGGACACAGCGGGACCCAGCGGGACACAGGGTGGACACAGCGGGGATACAGCGGGGGACACAACAGAGACACAGCGGGACACAGTGGGGAAACAGCGGGGTACACAGCGGGACACAGGCTGGGACACAGCGGGACACAGCGGGACACAGTGGGAACACAGCAGGGGACACAGTGAGGACACAGCGGAACAGAGCGGGACACAGCGGTGGACACAGCGAGGGACAGCGGGGACACTCCCGGGGACAGCGGGGAAATAGCGGGACACAGCGAAGGACAGCGGAAACACAGCGGAACACAGAGGAACAGAGCGGGGACACAGCGGTTGGACAGTGGGGACACAGCGGGACACAGAGGGGACACAGCATGGACACAGCGGGGACACAGCAGGACACAGCGGGGACAAAGCAGGGACACAACGGGGGACACAGCGGGACACAGCGGGGGACAAAGCAGGGGACACAGCGGGACACAGCGGGAGACCCAGCGGGACACAGCCGGAAAACAGCGGGACACAGTGCGGACAAGTGGGGACACAGCGGGACACAGTGGGGACACAGCGGGAAACAGTGGGGACACAGCGGGGGACACAGCGGGGGAAACAGCGGGGACACAGCGGGACACAGCGGGACAAAGCGGGACACAGCGGGGCCACAGCTGGGACACAGCAGGGGACACTGCGGGACACAGCGGGGGACACAGTGCGACACGGCAGGACACAGTGGGGACACAGCGGGACACAGCGGGGGACAGAGAGGGACACAGCGGAAAACACAGCGGGGACACAGCGAGACACAGCGGGGGACAGAGAGGGACACAGCGGAAAACACAGCGGGGACACAGCGGGACACAGCGAGGACACAGCGGGACACAGCGTGGTACAAAGCGGGACACTGCGGTGGACACAACGGGACACAGCAGGAACACAGATGGGGACAGCGGGGCACAGAGGGACACAGTGGGGACAAAGCGGGGGAGAGCAGGGACACAGCGGGACACAACAGGACACAGCGGGGACACAGCCGGGGACACAGCGGGTGACACAGGGAGGAAACAGCGGGGACACAGTGGGACACAGCAGGGACACAGCGGGTCACAGTGGGGGACAAAGCAGGGGACACAGCGGCACACAGCGGGGAAACAGCAGGAAACAGCAGGGGACACATCGGGACACAGCGGGGGAAACAGCGGAACACAGCGGGGGACACAGCGGGACACAGCGGGACACAGCAGGGGACATAGCAGGACACAGCGGGAGGCACAGCGAGAGACACAGCGGGGAACACAACAGAACACACAGGGGGATACAGCGTGGGACACCGCGAGGACACAGCGGGGACACAGCGAGACACAGCGGGGGACACAGCGGGACACAACTGGGGACACAGCGGGGACAGAGCTGGACACAGAAGGGTACACAGCTGGACAGAGCGGGGACAGAGTGGGGACAGAGCGGGACACAGCGGGCCACAGCAGGACACAACGGGGACACAGTGAGGACACAGCGGGACACAGAGGGACACAGCAGGGACACAGCGGGACACACCGGGACACACCGGGACACAACGGGGACACAGCGAGGACACAGCGGGACACAGCGGGGACACAGCGGGAAACACAGCGGGGGACACAGCGGGATACAGCTGGGACAGAGCTGGGCACAGCGGGGTACACAGTGAGATACAGCGGGGACACAGCAGGGGACAGCGGGGACACAGCGGGGGACACAGCGGGACACAGCGGGTGACACAGTGGGCATAGCGGTGGACACAGAGAGGACACAGCTGGACAGAGCGGGACAAATCGGGGACATAGCTGGACACATCTGGGTACACAGCGGGACACAGCGGGACACAGCGGGACACAGCGTGGACACAGTGGGGTACACAGCGGTACACAGCGGGGACACAGCGGGGGACACAGTGGCACACAGCGGGACACAGCGAGGACACAGCGGGACACAGCAGGGGACACAGCGGGACACAGAAGGGGACACAGTGGGGGACACAGCGGGACACAACGGGGACACAGCGGGACACAACAGAGGACACAGCGGGTGACAGAGCGGGACACTGCGGGACATAGCAGGACACAGCGGGGACACAGTGGGGACACAGCGGGGGACACAGCGGGACACAGCGGAACACAGCGTGGGACACAGCAGGGGACAGCTGGGAAACAAGGAGGGACACAGCGGGACACAGCGGGACACAACGGGGACACAGCGGGACACAGCGGGGGACACAGGGGGACACCGGGGACACAGCGAGGACATTGCGTGACACAGCGGGACACAGAGGGACACAGCGGGGACACAGCGAGGACACAGCGGACACAGCGGGACACAGCCGGACACAGCGGGGGACAAAGCGGGAACACAGCGGGACACAGCAGGGGACACAGCAAGAGACAGCAGGGGACACAGCGGGACACAGCCGGACACAGAGGGAACACAGCGGGACTCAGCGGGGGAAACATCCTGGGACAAAGCGGAACACCACGGGACACAAAGGTACACAGCAGGAAACAGCGGGGATACAGCGGGGACACAGCGGGGACACAGCGGGGGACACAGCGAGGACACAGCTGGACACAGTGGGAAACATCGGGGACACAGCTGGACACATCTGGGTACACAGCGGGACACATTGGGATCACAGCTGGACACAGCGGAGACACAGCGGGAACACAGCAGGGGACACAGCGGGACACAGCGGGTGACACAGCAGGCACAGCAGGGGACACAGCGATGACACAGCTGGACACAGCGGGACACATCGGGGACACAGCAGGACACATCTGGGTACACAGCGGGACACAGCGGGACACATCGAGGACACAGCTGGACACAGCGGAGACACAGCGGGACACAGCGTGTCACAGCGCGACACTGCGGGGGAAACAGCGGGGGAAGCAGCGGGGATACAGTGGGACACAGCGTTAGACACAGCAGGACACAGCGAGACACAGCGGGACATAGCAGGGACACAGCGGGGCACACAGCGGGACACAGCATGGGACACAGCGGGGGACACAGCGGGACACAGTGGGACACAGCGGGACACAGCATGGACAGAGCAGAGGACAAAGTGGTACACAGCGGGGCCAGAGCGGGACACAGCGGGACACAGAGGGGACACAGCAGAGACTCAGCGGGGGAAACAGCGTGGGACAAAGCGGAACACCACGGGACACAACGGGACACAGCAGGACACAGCGGGGATACAGCGGGGACACAGCGGGGACAGAGCGGGGGACACAGCGAGGACACAGCTGGACACAGCGGGAAACATCGGGGACACAGGTGGACACATCTGGGTACACAGCGGGACACAGCGGGACACAGCGGGGACACAGCTGGACACAGCGGCTGACACAGTGGGACAGCACGGGTCACAGCGGGACACAGCAGGACAAAGCGGGGACACAGCGGAGACACAGCGGGGAACACAGCGGGATAGAGCGGGGGACACACCGGGGACACAGCGGGGGACACACTGGGACAGAGAAGAGACACAGCGTGACACAGCGGGACACAGCACGGGACACAGCAGGCCATAGCGGGGACACAGCGGGACACAACGTGGACACAGCGGGACACAACGGAGGACACAGCGGGTGACACAGCGTGACACTGCGGGACATAGTAGGACACAGAGTGGATACAGCGGGGGACACAGCGTGACACAGTGGAGACACAGCGGGGGACACAGCGGGACACAGCGGAACACAGCGTGGGACACAGCAAGGGACAGCGGGGACACAAGGAGGGACACAGCGGGACACAGCGGGGACACAGCAAGAACACAGCGTGACACAGCGGGAAACAGAGGGACACAGCGGGGACACAGTGAAGACACAGCGAACACAGCGGGGATACAGCGGGATACAGCGGGGGACACAGCGGGACACAGCGGGGGACACAGCGAGGATAGAGCAGGACACAGTGGGACACATCGGGGACACAGCTGGACACAGCAGGGTACACAGCGGGACACAGCGGGGACTCAGCGGGGACACAGCGGGGACACAGCGGGAGACACAGCGGGATACAGCGGGTGACCCAGCAGGGGACACAGCGGGACACGAAGGGGACACAGCTGCACACCGCGGGGGACACAGGGGGACACAGCGGGGACACAGCGAGGACACAGCGTGACACAGCGGACACAGAGGGACACAGCGGGGACACCGCGAGGACACAGCGGACACAGCTGGAAACAGCGGGACACAGCGGGGACACAGCGGGGACACAGCAGGGGATACAGCGGGACACAGCAGGACACAGCGGGGGACAGCGGGGGACACAGCGGGACACAGCAGAGGACACAGCGGGTTTCACAGCGGGACAGCACGGGTCACAGCGGGACACAGCGGGACAAAGCGGGGACACAGCGGAGACACAGTGGTAACACAGCGGGATATAGCAGGGGACACAGCAGGGACACAGCGGGGGACACACCGGGACAGAGTGGGGACACAACGTAGACACAGCAGGGGACACAGCGGACACAGCATGGGACACAGCGGGGGACACAGCGGGGGACACAGCGGGACACAGCGGGACACAGCGGGACACAGCCGCGACACAACGTGGGACAAAACGGGATACAGCGGGGGACACATCATTGACACAGTGTGGGATACAGTGGGACACAGCGGGACACAGCGGGACACAGCGGGGACACAGCGGAGGACACAGCGGGAGACAGCGCGGGAAACAGTAGGCACACAGCGGGACACAGCAGGGGACACAGCGATAGACAGCGTGGGACACAGCGGGACACAGCGGGACACAGAGGGGACACAGTGTGGACTCAGTGGGGGAAACAGCGGGGGACAAAGGAGGACACCACGGGACACAGCGGGACACAGCGCGGACCCAGCGGGGGACAAAGCGGGATAAAGCGGGGGACACATCGAGGCCATAGCGGGGGACACAGTGGGACACAGCGTGACAGAGCGGAACACAGCGGGACACATCGGGGACACAGCGGTTACACAGCGGGGGACACAGCTGGATACAGCGGGGAACACATCACGGACACAGCGGGGGACACAGTGGGACACAGCGGGGACCCAGCATGACAGCGGGACACAGCGGGGACACAGCGGAATCACAGCGGGACACAGCGGGGACACACCGGGGGACACAGCGGGACACAGCGGGGACACAGCGGGGGACACAGCGTGACACAGTGGAGACACAGCGGGGGACACAGCGGGACACAGCGGAACACAGCGTGGGACACAGCAGGGGACAGCGGGGAAACAAGGAGGGACACAGCGGGACACAGCGGGACACAGCGGGACACAGCGTGGGACACAGCAGGACACAGCGGGACATAGCGGGGACACAGCGGGGGACACAGCGGGACACAACGGGGACACAGCGGGACACAGCGGGGGACACAGGGGGACACCGGGGACACAGCGAGGACATTGCGTGACACAGCGGGACACAGAGGGACACAGCGGGGACACAATGAAGACACAGCGAACACAGCGGGGATACAGCGGGATACAGCGGGGGACACAGCGGGACACAGCGGGGGACACAGCGGGACCCAGCAGGGGACACAGCGAGGATAGAGCAGGACACAGTGGGACACATCGGGGACACAGCTGGACACAGCAGGGTACACAGCGGGACACAGCGGGGACTCAGCGGGGACACAGCGGGGACACAGCGGGAGACACAGCGGGATACAGCGGGTGACCCAGCAGGGGACACAGCGGGACACGAAGGGGACACAGCTGCACACCGCGGGGGACACAGGGGGACACAGCGGGGACACAGCGAGGACACAGCGTGACACAGCGGGACACAGAGGGACACAGCGGGGACACCGCGAGGACACAGCGGACACAGCTGGAAACAGCGGGACACAGCGGGGACACAGCGGGGACACAGCAGGGGATACAGCGGGACACAGCAGGACACAGCGGGGGACAGCGGGGGACACAGCGGGACACAGCAGAGGACACAGCGGGTTTCACAGCGGGACAGCACGGGTCACAGCGGGACACAGCGGGACAAAGCGGGGACACAGCGGAGACACAGCAGTAACACAGCGGGATATAGCAGGGGACACAGCAGGGACACAGCGGGGGACACACCGGGACAGAGTGGGGACACAGCGTAGACACAGCAGGGGACACAGCGGACACAGCATGGGACACAGCGGGGGACACAGCGGGGGACACAGCGGGACACAGCGGGACACAGCGTGGACACAGTGGGGTACACAGCGGTACACAGCGGGGACTCAGCGGGGGACACAGCAAGACACAGCAGCGGACACAGCGGGACACAGAGGGGGACACAGTGGAGGACACATCGGGACATAGCGGGGGACATAGCGGGGGACACAGCGGGACACAGCGGGACACAGCCGCGACACAACGTGGGACAAAACGGGATACAGCGGGGGACACATCATTGACACAGCGTGGGATACAGTGGGACACAGCGGGACACAGCGGGGACACAGTGGGGGACACAGGGGGGACACAGCGGGAGACAGCGCGGGAAACAGTAGGCACACAGCGGGACACAGCAGGGGACACAGCGATAGACAGCGTGGGACACAGCGGGACACAGCGGGACACAGAGGGGACACAGTGTGGACTCAGTGGGGGAAACAGCGGGGGACAAAGGAGGACACCACGGGACACAGCGGGACACAGCGGGGATACAGCGGGGACACAGCGCGGACCCAGCGGGGGACACAGCGGGATAAAGCGGGGGACACATCGCGGCCATAGCGGGTGACACAGTGGGACACAGCGTGATAGAGCGGGACACAGCGGGACACATCGGGGACACAGTTGGACACAGCGGAGACACAGCGAGACACAGCGGGAACACAGCGGTTACACAGCGGGGGACACAGCTGGATACAGCGGGGAACACATCACGGACACAGCGGGGGACACAGTGGGACACAGCGGGGACCCAGCATGACAGCGGGACACAGCGGGGACACAGTGGAAACACAGCGGGACACAGCGGGGACACAGCGGGGGACACAGCGGGACACAGCGGGGACACAGCGGGGGACACAGCGTGACACAGTGGAGACACAGCGGGGGACACAGCGGGACACAGCGGAACACAGCGTGGGACACAGCAGGGGACAGCGGGGAAACAAGGAGGGACACAGCGGGACAGAGCGGGACAGAGCGGGACACAAGGGGACACAGCGTGGGACACAGCAGGACACAGCGGGACATAGCGGGGACACAGCGGGGGACACAGCGGGACACAACGGGGACACAGCGGGACACAGCGGGGGACACAGGGGGACACCGGGGACACAGCGAGGACACAGCGAGGACATTGCGTGACACAGAGGGACTCAGCGGGGACACAGCGAGGACACAGCGGACACAGCGGGACACAGCCGGACACAGCGGGGGACAAAGCGGGAACACAGCGGGACACAGCAGGGGACACAGCAAGAGACAGCAGGGGACACAGCGGGACACAGCCGGACACAGAGGGAACACAGTGGGACTCAGCGAGGGAAACATCGTGGGACAAAGCGGAACACCACGGGACACAAAGGTACACAGCAGGAAACAGCGGGGATACAGTGGGGACACAGCGGGGACACAGCGGGGGACACAGCGAGGACACAGCTGGACACAGCGGGAAACATCGGGGACACAGCTGGACACATCTGGGTACACAGCGGGACACAGCGGGACACATTGGGATCACAGCTGGACACAGCGGAGACACAGCGGGAACACAGCAGGGGACACAGCGGGACACAGCGGGTGACACAGCAGGCACAGCAGGGGACACAGCGATGACACAGCTGGACACAGCGGGACACAGCGGGACACAGCGGGGACACAGCGGGGGACACAGCGGGGACACAGCGGAACACAGCAGGGGACACTGCGAGAGACAGCGGGGGACACAGCGGGACACAGAGGGGACACGGCGGGGCCACAGCGGGACACAGCGGGACACAGAGGGGACACAGCAGAGACTCAGCGGGGGAAACAGCGTGGGACAAAGCGGAACACCACGGGACACAACGGGACACAGCAGGACACAGCGGGGATACAGCGGGGACACAGCGGGGACAGAGCGGGGGACACAGCGAGGACACAGCTGGACACAGCGGGAAACATCGGGGACACAGGTGGACACATCTGGGTACACAGCGGGACACAGCGGGGACACAGCTGGACACAGCGGCTGACACAGCGGGACAGCACGGGTCACAGCGGGACACAGCGGGACAAAGCGGGGACACAGCGGAGACACAGCGGGGAACACAGCGGGATATAGCGGGGGACACAGCGGGGACACAGCGGGGGACACACCGGGACAGAGAAGAGACACAGCGTGACACAGCGGGACACAGCACGGGACACAGCGGGACACAGCGGGACACAGCAGGCCATAGCGGGGACACAGCCGGGGACACAGTGGGACACAACGTGGACACAGCGGGACACAACGGAGGACACAGCGGGTGACACAGCGTGACACTGCGGGACATAGTAGGACACAGAGTGGATACAGCGGGGGACACAGCGTGACACAGTGGAGACACAGCGGGGGACACAGCGGGACACAGCATGGGACACAGCGGGGGACACAGCGGGACACAGCGGGACACAGAGGGACACAGGGTGGACACAGCGGGGGACAAAGCGGTACACAGCGGGGACACAGCGGGGTACACAGCGGGACACAGCAGGGGACACAGCGGGACACAGAAGGGGACACAGTGGGGGACACATCGCGACACAGGGGGGACACAGCGGGACACAGCAGCGACACAGCGGGACACAGCGGGGGACACAGCGGGACACAGCGGGACACAGGGGGGACACAGCGGGGGACAAAGCGGTACACAGCGGGGACACATCGGGGTACACAGCGGGACACAGCGGGGACACAGCGGTTACACAGCGGGGGACACAGCTGGATACAGCGGGGAACACATCACGGACACAGCGGGGGACACAGTGGGACACAGCGGGGACCCAGCATGACAGCGGGACACAGCGGGGACACAGCGGAAACACAGCGGTTACACAGCGGGGGACACAGCTGGATACAGTGGGGAACACATCACGGACACAGCGGGGGACACAGTGGGACACAGCGGGGACCCAGCATGACAGCGGGACACAGCGGGGACACAGCGGAAACACAGCGGGACACAGCGGGACACATCTGGGACACAGCTGGACACAGTGGAGACACAGCGGGACACAACGGGTCACAGCGGGACACAGCGGGACACCGCGGGGACACAGCGGGGGACACAGCGCGTGACACAGCGAGGACACAGTGGAACACAGCGGGACAAAGCTGGGACTCAGCGGGGGACAAGCGAGACACAGCGGGACACAGCGGGACACAGCGGGGGACACAGCGAGACACAGCTGGGGACACAGCGGGGGACACAACGGGACACAGCGGGGGACACAGAGGGGAACAGAGGGAACACAGCAGGATACAGCTGGACACAGCGAGTGACACAGCGGGGGACACAGCGGGACACAGCGGGATACAGCGTCCACACAGCGGGGACACAGCGGGACACAGCGGGACACAGCGGGACACAGCGGGGGACACAGCGAGACACAGCTGGGGACACAGCAAGGGACACAATGGGACACAGCAGGAACACAGCGAGGGACAGCGGGGAACACAGCGGGATACAGCGGGACACAGCGGGACATAGCGGGGACACAGTGGGGGACGCGGGACACAGCGGGGGACATAGCGAGGAAACAGAGGGACACAGCTGGGGACACAGCGGGACACAGCCGGGGACACAGCGAGCACACAGCGGGACACAGGGTCAACACAGCGGGGACACAGCGGGACACAGCGGGGGACACAGCTGGACACAGCGGGATACACAGCACGACAGAGCGGGGACACAGCGTGGACACAGCGGGACACAGCAGGACACAGAGGGACACAGCAGGGGACACAGCGGGACACAGCGGGGGACACAGCGCGACTCAGCTGGTGACACAGTGGGGGACACAGCAGGACACAGTGGGGGAAACAGCGAGGACACAGCGGGACACAGCGGGACACAGCGGGGGACACAGCTGGGACACAGCGGGACACAGCGGGACACAGAAGGGACACAGCGGGGACACAGCGGGTGAAACAGCAGGACACAGCAGGGATACAGCGGGGTACACAGCGGGCGACACAGCAGAGGACACACCGGGGAACACAGCGGGACACAGCGGGAACACAGCTGGACACAGCAGGATACACAGCAGGACAGAGCAGGGACACAGCGTGGACACAGCGGGACACAGTGGGACACAGCGGGACACAGGGGGACATAGCCGGGACACAGCGGGGACACAGCAGGGGACACAGCGGGACACAGCGGGACACAGCGGGGGACACGGCGCGACACAGATGGTGACACAGTGGGGGACACAGCAGGACACAGTGGGGGAAACAGCGAGGACACAGCGGGACACAGCAGGACACAGCGGGGACACAGCGGTGGACACAGCAGGACACAGTGGGGAAAACAGCGTGGGACACTCGGGATACAGCTGGGAACACAGCGGGGGACACAGCGGGGGACACAGCCGGACACAGCCAGCAACACAGCGGGGGACAGAGACGGGACACAGCGGGGATACACCGGGAACACAGCGGAGACACAGTGGGACACAGGGGGACACAGCAGGGACACAGCGGGACACAGCGGGACAAAGCGGGACACAGCGGTACACAGCGGGGGACTAAGCTACCCTGGCCAAACTTCACGGGTGTAGAAGAAACCACGGGGGATTTTCAAGGAGATGTTCACCCAGAACAGCCAGAGGCCTGCGGGCAGCAAGATTACGGAATTCTTCCTAAGAAGCCTTGAAAGCAGTGAAACGCTCCTATGTTGCAGTAACTCAGAATGAGGTTCTGAGTGTTCTCGGCAGAGGTCTTTCGCCTGAATGCAACAGTGGACTAATTAGAGCCAGATGTATGCAGTGCCGCCCATTGTGCTGTATGGACAGTATTCCCGTGCCAAACAACTGAGCTCTAGTTCTCCAAACTTCCACAGAGTGTCATAATTAGAGGTTCAACTTACTGCTCCGGTTGAGTAGAGTGTAGCCGTCAAACCTGGAATCAGTAACACTCAGGTGAGAAGAACGGGAAGCAGATATACCCAGTCAGCTGGCAGTGTCCTACGGGGCCAGCCTATCTGGCTGCCACTCCGGAATGTTTGCAACTGCGGCAAAGCTATGCAGGCCCAATTATCCAGCAATGCAAACTGCATACCCTGGCCAAACTTCACGGGTGTAGAAGAAACCACAGGGGATATACAAGATGTTCACCCGGAACAGCCGGAGGCCTGCCAGCAAGATTCCGGAATTCTTCCTAAGAAGCCTTGAAAGCAGTGAAACGCTCCTATGTTACAATTACTCAAGACCTCATTCTGAGTGTTCCTGGCAGAAGTCATTCGGCTCAACACAACCGAGGACTAATTAGAGCCAGATGTAAGCAGTGCCGCCCATAGTGCTGGATGGACAGTGGTCCCATGCCAAAAAA
This sequence comes from Dipodomys merriami, assembly GCF_024711535.1. Classification (NCBI taxonomy): domain Eukaryota; kingdom Metazoa; phylum Chordata; class Mammalia; order Rodentia; family Heteromyidae; genus Dipodomys; species Dipodomys merriami. The sequence continues at coordinate 7,957,190 of NW_027206202.1, read as the reverse complement.
CTGAGCTCAAGTTCTCCAAACTTTCATAGAGTGCCATAAGTAGAGGTTCAACTTAGTGCTCCGGTGGAGTAGAGTGTAGCCATCAAAGCTGGAATCAGTAGCACTCAGGTGAGAAGAGCGGGAAGTAGATATACCCTGTCTGCTGAAGTGTCCTCCAGGTACCAGCCTATCTGGCTGCCAAGCCTGAATAGTTTGCAACCGCGGCAGAGCTATGCAGGTACAATTGTCCAGCCATGCAAACTGCGCATCCTGGCCAAACTTTACGGGTCTAGGAGAAACCACGAGGGATTTACAAGGAGATGTTCACCCACAACAGCCCGAGGCCTGCAGGCAGCAAGATTACGGAATTCTTCCTAACAAGCCTTGAAAGCAGTGAAACGCTCCAATGTTGCAATAACTCAGAACCTCATTCTCAGTGCTCCTGGCAGAAGTTATTCGGCTGAATACAACATTGGACTAATTAGAGCCAGATGTAGGCAGTGCCGCCCATAGTGCTTGATGGACAGTGGTCGCGTGCCAAACACCTGAGCTCTAGTTCTCCAAACTTCCACAGAGTGCAATAAGTAGAGGTTCAACTTAATGCTCCGGTTGAGTAGAGTGTCGCCGTCAAAGCTGGAATCAATAGCAATCAGGTGAGAAGAACGTGAAGCAGATATACCCAGTCAGCTGGCAGTGTCCTCCGGGGACCAGCCTATCTGGCTGCCACGCCTGAATGTTTGCAGTCGCGGCAGAGCTAGGCAGGCGCAATTGTGCAGCAATGGAAACCGCGTACCCTGGCCAAACTTCACTGGTGTAGAAGAAACCAAGGGGGATTTACAAGGAGATGATCACCCGGAAGAGGCGGAGGCTTGCCGGCCGAAAAATCCTGGAATTCTTCCAAAGAAACCTGGAAAGAAGTAAAACGCTCCTATGTTGCAATAACTCCGAAACTCAATTTGAGTGTTTTCGGCAGACTCATTAGGCTGAACACAACCGTGGACTAATTAGATCCAGATGTATGCAGTGCCGTCCATAGTGCTGGATGGACAGTGGTCCCGTGCCAAAAAATTGAGCTCTAGTTCTCCAAACTTTCACAGAGTGCCATAAGTTGAGGTTCAACTGACTGCTTTGGTTGAGTAGAGTGTAGCGGTCAAAGCTGGAATCAGTAGCAATCAGGTGAGAAGAACGGGAAGCAGATATACCCAGTCAGCTGGCAGTGTCCTCCATTAACCAGCCTAACTGGCTGCCACGCCTGAATGTTTGCAACCGCCTCAGAGCTATGCAGGCGCAATTTTGCAGCAATGCAAACTGCGTACCCTGGCCAAACTTCACGGGTGTAGAAGAAACCACAGGGGATTTACAAGGAGATGTTCACTCGGAACAGCCAGAGGCCTGCCGGCAGCAAGATTCCGGAATTCTTCCTAAGAAGCCATGAAAGCAGTGAAACGCTCCTATGTTGCAATAACTCAGAACCTCATTCTGAGTGTTCCCGGCAGAGGTCATTCGACTGAACACAACCGTGTACTAATTCGAGCCACATGTAGGCATTGCCGTCCATAGTGCTGGATGGACAGTGGTCGAATGCCAAACAACTGAGCTCTAGTTCTCCAAACTTTCACAGAGTGCCATAAGTAGAGGTTCAACTTACTGCTCCGGTTGAGTAGAGTGTAGCCGTCAAAGCTGGAATCAGTAGCACTCGTGAGAAGAACGGGAAGCAGATATACCCCGTCAGCTGGCAGTATCCCCCGGGGTCCAGCCAATCGGCTGCCTTGCCTGAATGTTTGCAAACGGGGCAGAGCTATGTAGGCGCAATTGTGCAGCAATGCAAACAGCTTACCCTGGCCAAACTTCACGGGTGTAGAGGAAACCACGGGGGATTTACAAGGAAATGTTCACCGGGAACAGCCGGAGGCCTGCCGGCAGGAAGTTTCCGGAATTCATCCTAAGAAGCCTTGAAAGCAGTGAAACACTCCTATGTTGCATTAACTCAGAGACTCTTTCTGAGTGTTCCCGGCAGAGGTCATTCGACTGAACACAACCGTGGACTAATTAGCGCCAGATGTAGGCAGTGCCGTCCATAGTGGTGGATGGACAGTGGTCGCATGCCAAACAACTGAGCTCTAGTTCTCCAATCTTTCACAGAGTGCCATGAGTAGAGGTTCCACTTACTGCTCCGGTTGAGTAGAGTGTAGCCGTTAAAGCTGGAATCAGTAGCACTCAGGTGAGAAGAACGGGAAGCACATATACCCAGTCAGCTGGCAGTGTCCTATGGGACCAGCCTTCCTGGCTGCCACACCTGAATGTTTGCAAGAGTGGCAGAGCTGTGCAGGCACAATTGTGCAGCAATGCAAACTGCGTACCCTGGCCAAACTTCTTGGATGTTGAAGAAACCACTGGGAATTTACAAGGAGATGATCACCTGGAACAGCCGTAGGCCTGCCAGAAGCAAGATTCTGGAATTCTTCCGAAGAAGTCTTGAAAGCAGTGAAACGCTCCTATGTTGAAATAACTCAGAACCACATTCTGTGTTTCCAGCAGAGGTCATTCGGCTGAACGCAACCGTGGACTAATTAGAGCCAGATGTAGGCAGTGGGGTCCATAGTGCTGGATGGACAGTGGTCGTGTGCCAAACAACTGAGCTCTAGTTCTCCAAACTTTCACAGAGTGTCATAAGTAGAGGTTCAACTGACTGCTCCGGTTGAGTAGAGCGTACCCGTCAAAGCTGGCATCAGTATCGCTCAGGTGAGAAGAACGGGAAGCAGATATACACAGTCAGCTGGCATTGTCCTCCGAGGACCATCCTATCTGGCTGCCACGCCTGAATGTTTGCAACTGCGGCAGAGCTATGCAGGCACAATTGTGCAGCAATGCTAATTGCGTACTCTGGCCAAACTTCACGGGTGTAGAAGAAACCACGGGGGTTTACAAGGAGATGTTCATCCGGAACAGCCGGAGGCCGGCCCTCAGCAAGATTCCGGAATTCTTCCTTAGAAGCCTTGAAAGCAGTGAAACGCTCCGATGTTGCAATGACTCAGAACCTCGTTCTGAGTGTTCCCAGCAGAGGTCATTGGAATGAACACAACTGTGGACCAATTAGAACCAGATGTAGGAAGTGCCGTCCATAGTGCTTAATGGACAGTGGTCGCGTGCCAAACAACTGAGCTCTAGTTCTCCAAACTTTCACAGAATGCCATAAGTAGAACTTTAACTTACTGGTGCGGTTGAGTAGAGGGTAGCGGTCAAAGCTGGAATCAGGAGCACTCAGGTGAGAAGAACAGGAAACAGATATACCCAGTCAGCTGGCAATGTCCTCCGGGGACCAGCCTATCTGGCTGCCACAACTGAATGTTTGCAACCACGGCAGAGCTATGCAGGTGCAATTGTGCAGCAAGGCAACCTGCATACCCTGGAAAAACTTCACGGGTGTAGAAGAAACCACGGGGGATTTACAAGGAGATGTTAACCAGGAACATCCGGAGGCCTGCCGGCAGCAAGATTCCGGAATTCTTCCTAAGAAGCCTTGAAAGCAGTGAAACGCTCCTATGTTGCAATAACTCAGAACATCATTCTGAGTGTTCCTGCCAGAAGTCATTCGGCTGAACACAACCATGGAATAATTAGGCAAGATGTAGGCAGTGCCGTCCGTAGTGCTGGATGGACAGTGGTCGCGTGCCAAACAATTGAGCTCTAGTTCTCCAAACTTTCACAGAGTACCATAAGTAGAGGTTCAACTTACTGCTCCAGTTGAGTAGAGTGTAGCTGTCAAACCTGGAATCAGTAGCACTCAGGTGAGAAGAAAGGGAAGCAGATATACCCTGTCCGCTGGCAGTGTCCTCCGGGGACCAACCTTTCTGGCTGCCACGCCTGAATATTTGCAACCGCGGCAGAGCTATGCAGGCGCAATTGTGGAACAATCCAAACTGCCTACTCTGGCCAAACTTCACAGGTGTAGAAGAAACCACGGGGGATTTACAAGGAGATGTTCACCCAGAACAGCCGGAGACCTGCTGGCAGCAAGATTCCGGAATTCTTCCTAAGAAGCCTTGAAACAGAGAAACGCACCTATGTTGCAATAACTAAGAATCTCGTTCTGAGTGTTCCCAGCAGAGGTCATTCGGCTGAACACAACCGTCGACTAATTAGAGACAGATGTAGGCAGTGCCGTCCATAGTGCTGGATGGAGTGTGGTCGCATGCCAAACAACTTAGGTCTAGTTGTCCAAACTTTCACAAAGTGCTCTAAGTAGAGATTCACCTTACTGCTCCAGTGGAGTAGAGTGTAGCCGTCAAAGCTGGAATCAGTAGCACTCAGGTGAGAAGTACGGGAAGAAGATATAACTTGTCAGCTGAAGTGTCCTCCAGGGACCAGCCTATCTGGCTACCACGCCAGAATGTTTGCCACCGCGGCAGATCTATGCAGACCCAATTGTGCAGCAATGCAAACTGCGTTCCCTGGCCAACTTCACGGGTGTAGAAGAAACCAAGTGGAATTTACAAGGAGATGTTCACCCAGAACAGCCGGAGGCCTGCCAGCAAGATTCCGGAATTCTTCCTAAGAAGCCTTGAAAGCAGTGAAACGCTCCTATGTTGCAATAACTCAGAACCTCATTCTGAGTGTTCCTGGCAGAGGTCATTCGGCTGAATGCAACAGTGGACTAATTAGAGCCAGATGTAAGCAGTTCCCCCCATAGGGCTGGATGGACAGTGGACGCATGCCAAACAACTGAGCTCAAGTTCTCCAAACTTTCACAGAGTGCCATAAGTAGAGGTTCAACTTAGTGCTCCGGTGGAGTAGAGTGTAGCCATCAAAGCTGGAATCAGTAGCACTCCGGTGAGAAGAACGGGAAGTAGATATACCCTGTTAGCTGAAGTGTCCTCCGGGGACCAAACTATCTGGCTGCCAAGCCTGAATGTTTGCAACCGCGGCAGAGCTATGCAGGTGCAATTGTGCAGCAAGGGATACTGCGTACCCTGGCCAAACTTCATGGGTGTAGAAGAAACCACGGGTGATTTTCAAGGAGATGTTCACCCGGAACAGCCCGAGGCCTGCCAGCAGCAGATTTCCGGAATTCTTCCTAACAAGCCTTGAAAGCAGTGAAACGCTCCTATATTGCAATAACTCAGAAATTCATTCTCAGTGTTCCTGGCAGAGGTCATTCGGCTGAATACAACAGTGGACTAATTAGAGCCAGATGTATACAGTGCCGTCCATAGTGCTGGATGGACAGTGGTGACATGCCAAACAACTGAGCTCAAGTTCTCCAAACTTTCACAGAATGTCATAAGTAGAGGATCAACTTACTTCTCCGGTTGAGTAGAGTGTAGCTGTCAAAGCTGGAATCAGAAGCACTCAGGTGAGAAGAACAGGAAGCAGATATACCCAGTCAGCTGGCAGTGTCCTCCAGGGACCAGCCTATCTGGCTGCCACGCCTGAATGTTTGCAACTGCAGCAGAGCTTTTCAGGCCCAATTGTCCAGCAGTGCAACTGCGTACCCCGGCCAAACTTCACGGGTGTAGAAGAAACCACCTGGGATTTTCAAGGAGATGTTCACCCGGAATAGCCCCAGGCCTGCCGGCAGCAGGATTCCGGAATTCTTCCTAACAAGCCTAGAAATCAGTGAAAAGCTCTTATGTTGCAATAACTCAGAATCTCATTCTGAGTTTTCCTGGCAGAGGTCATTCGGCTGAATGCAACAGTGGACTAATTAGAGCCAGATGTAGGCAGTGCAGCCCATAGTGCTGGATGGACAGTGGTTGCGTGCCAAACAACTGAGCTGTAGTTCTCCAAACTTCCACAGAGTGCCATAAGTAGAGGTTCAACTTACTGTTCTGGTTGAGTAGAGGGTAGCCATCAAAGCTGGAATCAGTAGCACGCAGCTGAGAAGAACGGGAAGCAGATATACCCAGTCAGCTGGCAGTGTCCTATGGGACCAGCCTTTCTGGCAGCCACACCTGAATGTTTGCAAGAGTGGCAGAGCTGTGCAGGCACAATTGTGCAGCAATGCAAACTGCGTACCCTCGCCAAACTTCACGGATGTTGAAGAAACCACTGGGAATTTACAAGGAGATGATCACCTGGAACAGCCGGAGTCCTGCCAGAAGCAAGATTCCGGAATTCTTCCTAAGAACCCTTGAAAGCAGTGAAACGCTCCTATCTTGCAATAACTCAGAACCTCTTCCTGAGTGTTCCCGGCAGAGGTCATTCGGCTGAACACAACCATGGACTAACTAGAGCCAGATGTAGGCAGTGCCGTCCATAGTCTTGGATGGACAGGGTTCGCATGACAAACAACTGAGCTCTAGTTCTCCAAACTTTCACAGAGTGCCATAAGTAGAGGTTCAACTTACTGCTCTGGTTGAGTAGAGTGTAGCCGTCAAAGCTGGAATCAGTACAACTCAGGTAAGAAGAACGGGAACCAGATATTCCCAGTCAGCTGGCAGTATACTACGGGGACCAGCTTTTCTGGCTGCCACGCCTGAATGTTTGCAACTGCAGCAGAGCTATGCAGGTGCAATTGTGCAGCAATGCAAAATGAGTACCCTGGCCAAACTTCACCGGTGTAGAAGGGGATTTACAAGGAGATGTTCACCTGGATCAGCCGGAGGCCTGCCGGCAGCTAGTTACCTGAATTCGTCCTAAGAAGCCTTGAAAGCAGTGAAACGCTCCTATGTTGCCATAACTCAGAACATCATTCTGAGTGTTCATGCCAGAGGTCATTCGGCTGAACAGAAGAATGGAATAATTAGAGCAAGATGTAGGCAGTGCCGTCCGTAGTGCTGGATGGACAGTTTTCGCGTGCCAAACAACTGAGCTCTAGTTCTCCAAACTTTCACAGAGTGCCATAAGTAGAGGTTCAACTTACTGCTCCGGTTGAGTAGAGTGTAGCTGTCAAACCTGGAATCAGTAGAACTCAGGTGAGAAGAACAGGAAGCAGATATACCCTGTCTGCTGGCCCTGTCCTACGGGGACCAGCCTATCTGGCTGCCACGCCTGATTGTTTGCAACCGCCTCAGAGCTATGCAGGCACAATTGTGCAGAAAAGCAAACTGCATACCCTGGCCAAAATTCACGGGTGTAGAAGAAACCACAGGCGATTTACAAGGAGATGTTCACCCGGAACAGCCCGAGGCCTGTCGGTAGCAAGATTTCGGAATTCTTCCTAAGAAGCCATGCAAGCATTGAAACGCTCCTACGTTGCAATAACTCAGAACCTCATTCTTAGTGTTCCCGGCAGAGGTCATTCGGCTGAATGCAACAGTGGACTAATTAGAGCCATATATACGCAATGCCACCCAGAGTGCTGGATGGACAGTGGTTGCGTGCCAAACAACTGCGGTCTAGTTCTCCAAACTTCCACAGAGTGCCATAAGTAGAGGTTCAACTTACTGCTCCGGTTGAGTAGAGTGTAGCCATCAAAGCTGGAATCAGTAGCACTCAGGTGAGAAGAACGGGAAGCAGATATACCCAGTCAGCTGGCAGTGTCCTCCGGGGACCAGCCTATCTGGCTGCCACGCCTGAATGTTGGCAACTGCGCAAAGCTATGCAGGCCCAATTGTCCAGCTATGCAAACTGCATACCCTGGCCAAACTTCACGTGTGTAGAAGAAACAATGGGGGATATACAAAGAGATGTTCACCCAGAACAGCTGGAGGCCTGACGGCAGCAAGATTCCCGAATTCTTCCTAAGAAGCCATGAAAGCATTAAAACGCTCCTATGTTGCAATTACTCAAGACCTCATTCTGAGTGTTCCTGGCAGAGGTCATTCGGCTGAACACAACCGTGGACTAATTAGAGCAAGATGTAGGCATTGCCATGTATGGTGCTTGATGGACAGTGACCACGTGCCAAACAATTGAGCTCTAGTTCTCCAAACTTTCACAAAGTGCCATGAGTAGAGGTTCAAGTTACTGCTCCAGTTGAGTAGAGTGTAGCGGTCATAGCGGGAATTAGTAGCACTCAGGTGAGAAGAACGGGAAGCAGATATACCCAGTCAGCTGGCAGTGTCCAACGAGGACCAGCCTATCTGGCTGCCACGCCTGAATGTTTAAAAGCGCAGCAGTGCTGTGCCGGAGCAATTATGCAGCAATGCAAACTGGGGACACTGGCCAAACTTCACCGGTGTAGAAGAAACCACAGGGAATTTACAAGGAGATGTTCACCCGGAATAGCTGGAGGCCTGCAGGCAGTAAGATTCCGGAATTCTTCCTGAGAAGCCTTGAAAGCAGTGAAACACTCCTATGTTGCCATAAGTCAGAACATCATTCTGAGTGTTCCCGGCAAAAGTCATTCGCCTGAACACAACCGTGGACTAATTCGAGCCAGATGTACGAAGTGACATCCATGCTCCTGGATGGACAGTGGTCACGGCCCAAACAACTGAGCTCAGGTTCTCCTAACTTTCACAGAGTGCCATAAGTAGAGGTTCAACTTACTGCTCCGGTTGAGTAGAGTGTAGCCGTCAAAGCTGAAATCAATAGCATTCAGGTGAGAAGAACGGGAAACAGATATACCCAATCAGCTGACAGTATACTATGGGGACCAGCTTTTCTGGCTGCCACGCATGAATGTTTGCAACCACAGCAGAGCTATGCAGGCGCAATTGTGCAGCAATGCAAAATGAGTACCCTGGCCAAACTTCACCGGTGTAGAAGGGGATTTACAAGGAGATGTTCACCTGGAACAGCCGGAGGCCTGCCGGCAGCAAGATACCTGAATTCGTCCTAAGAAGCCTTGAAAGCAGTGAAATGCTCCTATGTTGCAATAACTCAGAACCTCATTCTGAGTGTCCCAGCAGAGTTCATTCGGGTGAACACAACCGTGGACTAATTAGAGCCAGATATTGGCAATGCTGACCATAGTGCTGGATGGACAGTGGTCGCATGCCAAACAACAGAGCTCTAGATTTCTAGTCTTTCACAGAGTGCCATAAGTAGAGGTTCAACTTACTGCTCCGTTTGAATAGAGTGTAGCCGTCAAAACTGGAATCAGTAGTACTCAGGTGAGAAGAACAGGAACCAGATATACCCAGTCAGCTGGCAGTGTCCTCTGGGGACCAGCCTATCTGGCTGCCACGCCTGAATATTTGCAACCGCAGCAGAGGTATGCAGGTGAAAATGTGCAGCAATGCAAACGACCTACCTTGGCCAAAGTTCACGGGTGTAGAAGAAACCACGGTGGATTTACAAGGAGATGTTCACCGGGAACAGCCGGAGTCCTGCCGGCAGCAAAGTTCCGGAATTCTTCCTAAGAAGCCTTGAAAGCAGTGAAACGTTCCTATGTTGCAATAACTCAGAACCTCATTCTGAGTTTTCCCTGCAGAGGTCATTCGGCTGAACACAACCGTGGACTAATTCTAACCAGATGTAGGCAGTGTGGTCCATAGAGGCTGGATGGATAGTGGTCGCTTGACAAACAACTGAGCTCTAGTTCTCCAAACTTTCACAGAGTGCCATAAGAAGAGGTTTAACTGACTGCTCCTGTTGAGTAGAGTGTAGCCGTCAAAGCTGGAATCAGTAGCTGTCAGGTGAGAAGAACGTGAAGCAGATATACCCAGTCAGCTGGCAGTGTCCTATGGGGACCAGCCTATCTGGCTGCCACACTTAAATGTTTGCAATTGCGGCAGAGCTATGCAGGTGCAATTGTGCAACGATGCAAACTGCGTACCCTGGCCAAACTTCACGGATGTAGAAGAAACCACAGGGAATTTACAAGGAGACATTCACCTGGAACAGCCGGAGGCCTGCCGGAAGCAAGATTCCGTAATTCTTCCTAAGAAGCCTTGAAAGCAGTGAAACGCTCCTATGTTGCCATAACTCAGAATCTCATTCTGAGTGTTCCAGGCAGAGGTCATTCGGCTGAACACAACCGTGGACTAATTAGAGCCAGATGTAGGCAGTGCCGTGTATGGTGCTGGATGGACAGTGGTCGTATGCCAAAGAACTAAGCTCTAGTTCTACCAACTTTCACAATGCCATAAGTAGAGGTTCAACTGACTGCTCCCGTTGAGGAGATTGTAGCCGTCAAAGCTGAAATCAGTAGCACTCAGGTGAAGAAGAAGAGGAAGCAGATATACCCAGTCAGCTGGCAGTGTCTTCCGGGGAACAGCCTATCTGGCTGCCACGCCTGAATGTTTGCAACCACGGCAGAGCTATACAGGCGCAATTGTGCTGCCATGCAAACTGCGTACCCTAGCCTAACTTCAGGAGTGTAGAAGAAACCACGGGGGATTTACAAGGAGATGTTCACCGGGAACAGCCGGAGGCCTGCCGGCAGCAAGGTTCCGGAATTCTTCCTAAGAAGCCTTGAAAGCAGTGAAACGCTCCTATGTTGCAATAACTCAGAACCTCATTCTGAGTTTTCCCTGCAGAGGTCATTAGGCTGAACACAACCGTGGACTAATTCGAACCAGATGTAGGCAGTGCTGTCCATAACGCTTGATGGACAGTGTTCGCATGCCAAACAACTGAGCTCTAGTTATCCAAACTTTCACAGATTGCCATAAGTAGAGGTTCAACTGACTGCTCCGGTTGAGTAGAGTGTAGCGGTCAAAGCTGGAATCAGTAGCACTCAGGTGAGAAGAACGCGAAGCAGATATACCCTGTCAGCTGTCAGTGTCCTACGGGGACCAGCCTATCTGGCTGCCACGCCTGAATGTTGGCAACCGCGGAGGAGCTATGCAGGCGCAATTGTGCAGCAATGCAAACTGCATACTCTGGCCAAAGTTCACGGGTGTAGAAGAAAGAACGGGGATTTACAAGGAGATGTTTACCGGGAACAGCCGGAGGCCTGCCGGCAGCAAGATTCCGGAATTCTTCCTAAGAAGCTGTGAAAGCAGTGAAAAGCTGCTATGTTGCAATAACTCAGAACCTCATTCTGAGTGTTCCAGGCAGAGGTCATTGTGCTGAACACAACCATGAACTAATTCGAGCCAGATGTAGGCAGTGCCTACATCCATAGTGCTCGATGGACCATGGTCGCGTGCCAAACAACTGTGCTCTAGTTCTCAAAACTTTCACAGAGTGCCATAAGTAGAGGTTCACCTTACTGCTCCGGTTGAGTAGAGTGTAGCTGTCAAAGCTGGTATCAGTAGCGCTCAGGTGAGAAGAACGGGAAGCAAATATACCCAGTTTGCTGGCAGTGTCCTCCGGGGACCAGCCTATCAGGCTGCCCTGCCTGAATGTTTGCAACAGCGGCAGAGCTATTCAGGTGCAATTGTCCAGCAATGGCAACTGCGAACCCTGGCCAAACTTCACCGGTGTAGAAGAAACCACGGGCGATTTACAAGGAGATGTTCACCCGGAACAGCCGGAGGCCTGCTGGCAGCAAGTTTCCGGAATTCTTCCTAAGAAGCCTTGAAAGCAGTGAAATGCTCCTATGTTGCAATAACTCAGAACCTCATTCTGAGTGTTCCTGGCAGAGGTCATTCAGCTGAACACAACCGTGGACTAATTAGAGCCAGATGTAGGCAGTGCCGTCCATAGCGCTGGATTGACAGGGGTCGCGTGCCAAACAACTGAGCTCTAGTTCTACAAACTTTCACAGAGTGCCATAAGTAGAGGTTCAACCAACTGCTCCGATTGAGTAGATTGTAGCCGTCAAAGCTGGAATCAGTAGCACTCAGGTGAGAAGAATGGGAAGCACATATACCCAGTCAGCTGGCAGTGTCCTATGGGGACCAGCCTATCTGGCTGCCACGCCTGAATGTTTGCAACTGCGCCAGAGCTATCCAGGTGCAATTGTGCAGCAACAGAAACTGCGTACCCTGGCCAAAGCTCATGGGTTTAGAAGAAACCACTGTTAATTTACAAGGAGATGTTCACCTGGTACAGCCGGAGGCCTGCCGGAAGCAATATTCTGGAATTCTTCCTAAGAAGCCTTGAAAGCAGTGAAATGCTCCTATGTTGCAATAACTCAGAAAGTCATTCTGAGTGTTCCCGGCAGAGGTCATTTGGCTGAACACAACAGTGGACTAATTAGAGCCAGATGTCGGCAGTGCCGTCCATAGCGCTGGATTGACAGGGGTCGCGTGCCAAACAACCGAGCTCTTGTTCTCCAAACTTTCACAGAGTGCCATAAGTAGAGGTTCAACTTACTGCTCTGGTTGAGTAGAGTGTAACCGTCAATGCCGGAATACTTTGCACTCAGGTGAGAAGAACGGGAAGCAGATATACCCAGTCAGCTGGCAGTGTCCTACGGGGAACAGCCTATCTGGTTGCTAGGCCTGAATGTTTGCAACCGCCTCAGAGCTATGCAGGCGCAATTGTGCACCAATGCAAACTCTGTACCCTGGCCAAACTTCACGGGTGTAGAAGAAACCCCTGGGGATTTACAAGGAGATGTTCACCCGGAACAGCCAGAGTCCTGCCAGCTGCAAGATTCCGGAATTCTTCCTAAGAAGCCTTGAAAGCAGTGAAACGCTCCTATGTTGCAATATCTCAGTACCTCATTTTGAGTGTTCCCATCAGAGGTCATTCAGCTGAACACAACCGTGGACTAATTCGAGCCAGATGTAGGCAGTGCCGTCCATAGTGCTGGATGGACAGTGGTCGCTTGCCAAACAACTGAGCTCTAGTTCTCCAAACTTTCACAGAGTGCCATAAGTAGAGGTTCAACTGACTGCTCCAGTTGAGTAGAGTGTAGCTGTCAAAGCTGGAATCAGTAGCACTCAGAAGAGAAGAACGGGAAGCAGATATACCCAGTCAGCTGGCAGTGTCTTCCGGGGACCAGCCTATCTGGCTGCCACGCCTGAATGTTTGCAACTGCGCCAGAGTTATCCAGGTGCAATTGTGCAGCAATCGAAACTGCATACCCTGGCCAAACTTCACATGTGTGGAAGAAACGACGGGGGATTTACAAGGAGATGTTCACCCGGAACAGTCGGAGGCCTGCCCGCAGCAAGGTTCCGGAATTCTTCCTAAGAAGCCTTGAAAGCAGTGAAATGCTCCTATGTTGAAATAACTCAGAACCTCCTTCTGAGTGTTCCCGGCAGAAGTCATTCGGCTGAACACAACCATGGACTAATAAGAGCCAGTTGTAAGCAGTGCCATCCATAGTGCTGGATGGACAGTGGTTGCGAGCCAAACAACTGAGCTCAAGTTCTCCAAACATTCACAGAATGCCATAAGTAGAGGTTCAACTTACTACTCCGGTTGAGTAGAGTGTAGCCGTCAAAGCTGGATTCAGTAGCACTCAGGTGAGAAGAACGGGAAGCAGATATACCCAGTCAGCTGGCATTGTCCTTCGGGGACCAGCCTATCTGGCTCTCACGCTTGAATGTTTGCAACCGCGGCAGAGCTATGCAGGTGCAATTGTGCAGCTATGCAAACTGTGTACCCAGGCCAAACTTCACGAGTGTAGAAGAAACCACGGGGGATTTACAAGGAGATGTTCACCGGGAATAGAAGGAGGCCTGCCAGCAGCAAGATTCTAGAATTCTTCCTCAGAAGCCTTGAAAGCAGTGAAACGCACCTATGTTGCAATAACTCAGAACCTCATTCTGAGTGTTCTTGACTGAGGTCATTCAGCTGAACACAACCGTGGACTAACTAGAGCCAGATGTAGGCATTGCTGTCCATAGTGCTGGAAGGACAGTGGTCGCATGCCAAACAACTGAGCTCTAGTTCTCGAACCTTTCACAAAGTGTCATAAGTAGAGATTCAACTGATTGCTTCGGTTGAGTAGAGCTTAGCCGTCAAAGCTGGAATCAGTACCACTATGGTGAGAAGTGCGGGTAGCAGATATACCCAGTCAGCTGGCTGTGTCCTATGGGACCAGCCTATCTGGCTGCCACGCCTGAATGTTTGCAAGCGTGGCAGAGCTGTGCAGGTGCAATTGTGCAGCAATGCAAACTGGGTATCCTGGCCAAACATCACGGGTGTAGAAGAAAAAACTGGGGATTTAGCAGGAGATGTTCACCCGGAACAGCCGAAGGCCAGCTGGCAGCAAGATTCGGGAATTCTTTCTAAGAAGCCTTGAAAGCGGTGAAATGCTCCTATGTTGCAATAACTCAGAACCTCATTCTGAGTGTTCCCGACAGAAGTCATTCGGCTGAACACAACCATGGACTAATTAGAGCCAGATGTTGGCAGTGCCGTCCATAGTGATGGATGGACCGAGGTCACCTGCCAAACAACTGCGCTCTAGTTCTCCAAACTTTCACAGAGTGCCATAACTAGAAGTTCAACTGACTGCTTGGCTTGAGTAGAGTGTAGCCGTCTAAGCTGGATTCAGTAGCACTCAGGTGAGAAGAACAGGAAGCAGATATACCCAGTCAGCTGGCAGTATCCTATGGGGACCAGCCTATCTGTCTGCCACGCCTGAATGTTTGCAACTGAGCCAGAGTTATCCAGGTGCAATTGCGCAGCAATAGAAACTGCGTACCCTGGCCAAACTTCAGGTGTGTAGAAGAAACGATGGGGGATTTATAAGGAGATGTTCACCCTTAACAGCCGGAGGCCTGCCTGCAGCAAGGTTCCAGAATTCTTCCTAAGAAGCCTTGAAAGCAGTGAAATGCTCCTATGTTGCAATAACTCAGAACCTCATTCTATGTGTTTCCGGCAGAGGTCATTAGGCTGAACACAACCGTGGACTAACTAGAGCCAGATGTAGGCATTGCTGTCCATAGTGCTGGATCGACAGTGGTCCCGTGCCAAACAACTGAGCTCTAGTTCTCCAACCATTCACAGAGTGCCATAAGTAGAGGTTCAACTGACTGCTCCAGTTGAGTAAAGTGTAGCCGTGATAGCTGGAATCAGTAGCCCTGAGGTGAGAAGAACGGGAAGCAGATATACCCAGTCAGCTGGCAGTGTCCTATGGGGGCAAGCCTATCTGGCTGCCCCGTCTGAATATTTGCAAATATGGCAGAATTCTGCAGGCGCAATTGTGTAGCAATGCAAATTGTGTACCCTTTGGAAACTTCCTGGGTGTACAAGTAACCACGGAGGATTTACAAGGAGATGTTCACCAGGAACACCAGAAGGCCTGCCGGCAGCAAGTTTCTGGAATTCTTCCTAAGAAGCCTTGAAAGCAATTAAACGATCCTATGTTGCAGTGGCTCAGAACCTCATTCTGAGTGTTCCCGGCAGATGTCATTCGGCTGAACACAACCGTGGACTAATTAGAGCCAGATATAGGCAGTGGCGTACATAGTGCTGGATGAACAATGGTCGCAGGCCAAACAACTGAGGTCTGGTTCTCCAAACTTACACAGAGTGCCATAAGTAGAGGTTCAACTTACTGCTCCGGTTGTGTAGAGTGCAGCCATGAAAGCTGGAATCAGTAGCACTCAATTGAGAAGAACGGGAAGCAGATATACCCAGTCAGCTGGCAGTGTCCTACAGGGGCAAGCATAACTGGCTGCCCCGTCTGAATATTTGCAATTATGGCAGAATTCTGAAGGGGCAATTGTGCAGCAATGCATACTGCGTACACTGTCCAAATTTCACCGGAGTAGAAGAAACCACGGAGGATTTACAAGGAGATGTTCACCCGGAACACTCGGAGGCCTGCCGGCAGCAAGATTCTGGAATTCTTCCTAAGAAGCCTTGAAAACAGTGAAACGCTCGTATGTTGCAATAACTCAGAACCACATTCTGAGTGTTCCTGGCAGAGGTCATTCGGCTGAACACAACTGTGGACTAATTAGAGCCAGATGTAAGCAGTGCCGTCCATAGTTCTGGATGGACAATGGTCGCATGCCAAACAACTGAGGTCTGGTTCTCCAAACATTCACAGAATGCCATATGTAGAGATTCATCTTAATCCTCAGGGAGAGTAGAGTGTAGCCTTGAAAGCTGGAATCAGTAGCACTCAGAACTCGGGTGCAGTCTGGTTTAGTTAACACTGGCTTGGACAGGGCTCGTTGAATTTGGCCCAGGCCGGTCCCGATGGCCTGTCTCACACAGGGGTTGTGCAGCTGCCCCAGCCTGGTCTAGGAGGAGCTGGCTTGGACAGGGCTCTGTGAGGCTGGCCTGGTCAGGTCGAAGAGCAGCTGGCTTGGACAAGACTCTGTGAGGCTGACCCGGCCCAGTCTAGGAGGAGCTGGCTTGGACTGCGCTCTTTGAGGCTGGCCCCCATCGGTCCAGCTGGCGCTGGCTTGGACATGGCTCGAAAGACTGTGCCAATGCCGGTCCAGGTAGTGCTGGTATAGACAGGCCTTTTTGAGCCTGGCCCATGCCGGTCCTGGTAGTGCTGGCTTAGACAGGGCTCTGTGAGCCTGGCCCAGGCCTATCAAGGAACAGCTGGCTTGGACAAGTCTTTGTGAGGTTGGCCCAGGCCAGTCTAGGAGAAGCTGGCTTGGACAGGGTTCTGTGAGCCTGGCCTGGTCCAGTCCAGGAAGAGTTGGCTTCGACAAGGCTCTATGAGGTTGGCCGGGGCCAGTCTGGTAGAAGCTAGCTGGCTTGGACAGGGCTCTGTGAGGCTGGCCCAGGCCGATGCAGGTGTGGCTGGCTTGGATAGGACTTTGAGAGCCTGTCCCGCGCTGGTCCATGCAGTACTGCAATGGACAGGGCTCTGTGAGCCTGCCCCGTGACGGATCAGGCGGCTCTTTGTTGGACAGGGCTCTGTGAGACTTGCCCGGGCCTATCCAGGGGCCGCTGGGTTGGACAGAACTCTCTGAGCTGGGCCTTGGCCACTTCAGGCGGAGCTGGCATGGACAGGGATTCTATGAGGCTGGTCCAGTCAGCTCCAGGGCAGCTGGCTTGGACATGATTCTGTGAGTCTTGCCTGGCCCAGTCTAGGAGGAGCTAGCTTCCACATGGCTCAAAAGACTGTCCCCGGGTTGGTCCAGGCGACCCTGGCTTGGACAGAGCTCTGTGTGCCTAGCCCGCACCCGTCCTGGTGGTGCTGTGTTGGACAGGGTTCTGTAAACATGGCCAGTGCCGGTCCAAGTGGTGTTGGATTGGACAGGGCCCTGTGTGTCTGGTGCAGGCTGGTCCAGTCCATTTGGCTCTGTATTGGACAAGGCTCCGTGAGGCTGGCCCTGTCGGGTCGAGGTGCAGCTGGCTTGGACAAGACTCTGTGAGGCTGGCCTGGCCCAGTCTAGGAGGAGCTGTCTTGGACAGGTCTCTTTGAGGCTGGCCCCCATTGGTGCAGGCAGTACTGGAGTGGACAGGGCTCAAAAGGCTGTCCCCCGGCTGGTCTAGACGATCCTGACTTGCACAGGGCCCTGTGAGCCTGGCCTGCACCGGTTCAGGCAGTCCTGGCTTGCAAAGAGCCCTGTGATGCTAGTGTAGTCTGGTCCAGTTGGAGGTCACATGGACAGTGCTATGTGAGGGTGGCCAGGGCCGGTTAAGGAGCAGCTGGCTTGAAGAAGTCTCTGTGAGAATGGCCCGAGCCAGTCTAGGAGGAGCTAGCTTGGACAGGGCTCTGTGAGGCTGGCCCAGGCCAGTGCAGGTGTGCCTGGCTTGGACAGGACTTTGAGAGCCTGTCCCAAGGAGCCCCAGGTAGTACTGGCATGGACAGTGCTCTGTGAGCCTGGCCCATTTGGTCCAGATGGTGCTGGATTGGACAGGGCAGTGTGAGGCTGTCCCAGGCCAGTCCAGGTGGCCCTGTCATGCACAGGGCTTGTGCAGCTGGCCCCAGGCTGGTCCAGGAGGAGCTGGATTTGACAGGGCTCTGTGAGGATGGCCTGGTCAAGTCGAGGAGCAGCTGGCTTGGACAAGACTCTGTGAGGCTGACCCATCCCAGTCTAGGAGGAGCTGGCTTGGACTGGGCTCTTTGAGGCTGGCCCCCATCGGTCTAGTCGGCGCTGGCTTAGACATGGCTCAAAAGAATGTCCCCAAGCCGGTCCAGGTAGTGCTGGCTTAGACAGGCCTCTGTGAGTCTGGTTCAGTCTGGTTCAGTTGACGCTGGCTTGGACAGAGCTCTGTGAAACTGCCCCGGACCAGTAAAGGTGCAGCTGACTTGGACAAGACTCTGAGGCTGGCCCGGTCCTGTCTAGAGGGGCTGGTTTGGACAGGGCTCTTTGAGTCTGGCCCCCAATGGTCCAGGACGTGCTGGCCTGAACAGGCTGGAAAGGCTGTCCCCAGGCTTGTCCAGGGGGCCCTGCGTTTGACAGGACTCTGTGGGCTTGGCCAGAGCCAATCCAGGAGTACTAGACTTAGACAGGGTTCTGTGAGACTGGCCGGCGCGGGTCCAGGCAGCCCTGGCTTGGTCAGGGCACTGTGAGGCTGGTGCAGTCTGGTCCAGTTGACAATGGCTTGTACAAGGATCTGTGAGCGTGGCCCAGGCCGGTCAAGGACCAGCTGGCTTGAACAAGACTCTGTGTGGTTGACCCGGGCTAGTCCAGGAGAAGCTGGATTAGACAGGGCTCTGTGAGGTTGGCCTGGTCAGGTCGAGGGGCAGCTGGCTTTGACAAGACTCTGTGAGGCTGGCCCGGCCCAGTCTAGGAGGAGCTGGCTTGGACTGGGCTTCTTGAGGCTGGCCCCATTGGTCCAGGCGGCGCTGACTTGGACATGGCTAAAAAGACTGCCCCACACCTATCCAGGTAGTGCTGGCTTAGACAGGCCTTTTTGAGCCTGGCCCATGCAGGTTCAGGTAGTGCTGGCATAGACAGGGCTCTGTGAGTCGGGTGCATTCTGGTTCAGTAGACGCTGGCTTGGTGAGGGCTCTGTGAACCTGTCCCTGGCTGGTCAAGGAGCAGTTGGCTTAGACAAGACTCTGTGAGGTTGGCCTGGGCCAGTCAAGCAGGAGCTGGCATGGACAGGGCTCTGTGAGGCTGGCCCAGGCCTGTCCATGTGGCCCTGGCTTGGACAGGAATCTCTGAGCCTGGCTTGGGCCGCTTCAGGCAAAGATACCTTGGACAGGGCTCTGTGACGATGGCTCAGTCCAGTCCAGTTGGTGCTGGCTTAGACAGTGATTCTGAGGATGGCCTGGTCAGGTCGAGGAACAGCTGCCTTCGTCAAGACTCTGTGAGGCTGGTCCGCACAGTCTTGGAGGAAATGGCTTGTCCAGGGCTCTTTGAGGCTTGCCTTCCTCAGTCCAGGCACTGCTGGCTTGGACAGGGCTGGAAAAGCTGTCCCCAGGGTGGTCCAGGCGACACTGGTTTGAATAGGGCTCTGTGAGCCTGGCCCAGGCCAGTCAAGGAACAACTGGCTTGGACAAGACTCTGTGAGGGTGGCCCAGGCCAGTCTAGGAGAAGTTGACTTGCACAGGCTTGTGTGAGCCTGGCCTGGTCCAGTCCAGGAAGAGCTGGCTTGGACAAGGCTCTGTGAGGTTGGCCTGGTCCAGTCTGGTAGAAGCTAGCTGGATTGGACAGGGCTCTGTGAACCTGGCCCAGGCCAATGCCGACGTGCTGGCTTGGATAGGACTTTGAGATCCTGTCCCCCGCTGGTCCAGGTAGTACTGCCATGGATACAGCTCTGTGAGCCTGGCCCGTGAAGGTTCAGGCTTCGCTGGTTTGGACAGGGCTCTGTGAGACTGGCCCAGGCATATCCAGGTGGCGCTGGCTTGGACAGGACCTTGTGAGCCTGGCCTTGGTCACTTCTGGCAGAGCTGGCTTGGACAGGGATTCTGAGAGGCTGGTACAGTCAGGTCCAGGGCAGCTGGCTTGGACAAGACTCTGTGAGGCTGGCCCGGCCCAGTCTATGAGGAGTTGGCTTGGAAAGGGCTCAAGAGGCTGTCCCCCGGCTGGTCAAGGCTACCCTGGATTGAACAGAGCGCTGTGTGCCTGGCCTTCACCGGTCCCGGCGGTTCTGTCTTGGACAGGGTTCTGTAAACCTGGCCGGTGCCGATCCAAGTGGCGCTGGATTGTGTACACAGCCCTGTGAGTCTTGAGCAGGCTGGTCCAGTCCAGGTTGTGCTGGCTTGGACAAGGCTCCGTGAGGCTGGCCCAGTCAGGTCGCGGTGCAGTTGGATTGGACAAGAATCTGTGAGGCTGGCCCGGCCCAGTCTAGGAGGAGCTGGCTTGGACAGGGCTCTTTGAGGCTAGCCCCCATCAGTCCAGGCAGTGCTGGCTTGCACAGGACTCGAAAGGCTGTCCCCCGGCTGGTCTAGGCAGCCCTCATTTGGACACGGCTCTTTGAGCCAGCCTGCACTGGTCCAGGCAGTGCTGGCTTGCACAGGGCTCTGTGAGGTTGGTGCAGTCTGGTCCAGTTGAAGGTGGAATAGACTGGGCTTTGTAAGTCTGACTAGAGCCAGTCAAGGAGCAGCTGCTTTGGAGGTCTCTGTGAGTTTGGTTCGGGCCAGTCTAGAAGGAGCTGGCTTGGACAGGGTTCTGTGAGGCTGGCCCAGGCCAGTGCAGGTGTGGCTGGCTTGGACAGGACTTTGAGAGCCTGTCCCACAGAGGCCCAGGGAGTACTGGCATGGAAAGTGCTCTGTGAGCCTGGCCCATGTTGGTCCAGATGGTGCTGGATTGGACAGGGCAGTGTGAGGCTGTCCCAGGCCAGTCCAGGGAGCACTATCATGCACAGGGCTTGTGCAGCTGGTCCCAGGCTGGTCCAGGAGGAGCTGGATTCGACAGGGCTCTGTGAGGATGGCCTGGTCAAGTCGAGGAGCAGCTGGCTTGGACAAGACTCTGTGAGGCTGGCCCGGCCCAGTCTAGGAGGAACTGGCTTGGACTGGGCTCTTTGAGGCTGGCCTCCATCGGTCCAGGCGGCGCTGGCTTAGACATGGCTCAAAAGAATGTCCCCAAGCCGGTCCAGGTAGTGCTGGCTTAGACAGGCCTCTGTGAGTCTGGTTCAGTCTGGTTCAGTTTACACTGGCTTGGACAGGGCTCTGTGAACCTGCCCCGGACCAGTCAAGGTGCAGCTGACTTGGACAAGACTCTGAGGCTGGCCTGGTCCTGTCTGAAGAGCTGGCTTGGACAGGGCTCTTTGAGGCTGTCCCCCATTGGTCCAGGATGTGCTGGCTTGAACAGGCTGGAAAGGCTGTCCCCAGGATTGTCCAGTGGGCCCTACCTTGGAAAGGACTCTGTGAGTTTGGCCCATGCCAGTCCAAGAGGACCAGGCTTAGACAGGGTTCTGTGAGACTGGCTGGCGCGGATCCAGGCAGCTCTGTCTTGGTCAGGGCACTGTGAGGCTGGTGCAGTCTGGTCCAGTTGACACTGGCTTGGACAGGGCTCTGTGAGCCTGACCAAGGCCGGTAAAGTAGCAGCTGGCTTGGACAAGACTCTGTGAGGTTGACCCGGGCTAGTCCAGGAAGAGCTGGATTAGACAGCGTTCTGTGATGCTGGCCCGGGCCGGTCCAGGTGGCCCTGTCTCGCACAGGGCTTGTGCAGCTGGCCCCAGGCTGGTCCAAGAGGAGCTGGCTTCGACAGGGTTCTGTGAGGCTGGCCTGGTCAGGTCAAGGAGCAGCTGGCTTGTATAAGATTATGTGAGGCTCTCCTGGCCCAGTCTAGGAGGAGCTGGCTTGGACTGGGCTCTTTGAGGCTGGCCCCCATCGGTCCATGTGGAACTGGCTTGGACATGGCTCGAAAGACTGTCCCAATGCTGGTCCAGGTAGTGCTGGTTTAGACAGGCCTCTGTGAGAATGGCCCATGCCGGTCCAGGTAGTGCTGGCTTAGACAGGGCTCTGAGTCTGGTGCAGTCTGGTTCAGTTAACACTGGCTTTAAAAGGGTTCTTTGAGGCTGGCCCTCCTCAGTCCAGGCACTGCTAGCTTGGACAGGGCTGGAAAAGCTGTCCCCAGGGTGGTCCGGGTGGCGCTGGCTTGGACAGGGTTCTGTGAACCTGGCCCCGGCCAGTCAAGGAACAGAACAGCTGGCTTGGACAAGACTCTGTGAGGCAGGCCCAGGCCAGTCTAGGAGAAGCTGGCTGGGACAGGGTTCTGTGAGCCAGGCCTGGTCCAGTCCAGGAAGAGCTGGCTTGGACAAGGCTCTGTGAGTTTGGCCTGGGCCAGTCTGGTAGAAGCTAGCTGGCTTGGAAAGGGCTCTTTGAGCCTGGCCCAGGCTGATGCTGGCGTGGCTGTCTGGGATAGGACTTTGAGACCCTGTCCCACGCTGGTCCATGCAGTACTGCAGTGGACAGGGCTCTGTGTGCCTGGCCCCCGATGGATCAGTCGATGCTGGTTTAGACAGGGCTCTGTGAGACTGGCCCGGGCCTATCCAGTGGGTGCTGGCTTGGATAGGACTCTCTGAGCCTGTCCTTGGTCACTTCAGGCGGAGCTGGCTTGGACAGGGATTCTGTGAGTCTGGTCCAGTCGGGTCCAGGGCAGCTGGCTTGGACAAGACTCTGTGAGGCTGGCCCGGCCCAGTCTAGGAGGAGCTGGCTTGGACAGGGCTCAAAAGGCTGTCCCCCGGCTGTTCCAGGCGACCCTGGCTTGGACAGAGCTCTGTGTTCCTGGCCCGCACCAGTCCCGGTGGTGCTGTCTTGGACAGGGTTCTGTAAACCTGGCCTGCACCTGTCCAATTGGCGCTGGATTGGACAGGGCCCTGTGAGTCTGGTGTAGGGTGGTCCAGGTGGCGCTTCCTTGGACAAGGCTCTGTGAGGCTGGCCCAGAGAGGTCAAGGTGCAGCTGGCTTAGACTAAACTCTGTGAGGCTGGCCCGGCCCAGTGTAGGAGGAGCTGTCTTGGACAGGGCTCTTTGAGGCTGGCCCACATTGGTCCAGTCAATGCTGGATTGGACAGGGCTTGACAGGCTGTCCCCAGGCTGATCCAGGCGGCCCTGCCTTGGACAGGAGGAGCCGGCTTGGACAGGGTTCTGTGAGACTGTCCGGCACCGGTCCAGGCAGTGCTGGCTTGGAAAGGACCCTGTGAGGCTGATGCAGTCTGGTTCAGTTGACAATGGCTTGGAAAAGGATCTGTGAGCCTGGCCTGGGCCGGTCAAGGAGCAGCTTGCTTGGACAAGACTCTGTGAGGTTGACCCTTGTCAGTCTACGAGGATCTGGCATGGACAGGGCTCTGTGAGGCTGGCCCAGGCTTGTTCAATTGGCCCTGGCTTGGACAGGAATCTCTGAGCCTGGCTTGGGCCGCTTCAGGCAGAGATATCTTGGACAGGGCTCTGTGACGCTGGCCCGGTCCAGTCCAGTTGGCGCTGGCTTAGACAGGGCTTCTGAGGATGGCCTGGTTAGGTAGAGGAACAGCTGCCTTCGTCAAGACTCTGTGAGGCTGGCCCACACAGTCTTGGAGGAAATGGCTTGTCCAGGGCTCTTTGAGGCTTGCCCTCCTCAGTCCATACACTGCTGGCTTGGACAGGGCTCGAAAAGCTATGCCCAGGGTGGTCCAGGCGACACTGGCTTGGATAGGGCTCTGTGAGCCTGGCCCAGGCCAGTCAAGGAACAGGTGGCTTGGACAAGACTCTGTGAGTTTGACCCAGGCCAGTCTAGGAGAAGTTGACTTTGGGTTGGGAAGGTGGCTCAGTGGTAGAGCGCTTGCCTTGCACACCTGAAGCCCTGGGTTCGATTCCTCAGCACCACATAAGCGAAAAGAGAAAAACCCGGAAGTGGCGCTGTGGCTCAGGTGGTAGGGTGCTAGCCTTGAGCTGAAGAGCTGAGTGACAGCACCGAGGCCCAGCGTTCAGGCCGCATGACCGGACCCCCCCCCCAAAAAATAGGAGAAGTTGACTTGGACAGGCTTCTGTGAGCCTGGCCTGGTCCAGTCCAGGAAGAGCTGGCTTGGACAAGGCTCTGTGAGGTTGGCCTGGTCCAGTCTGGTAGAAGCTAGCTGGCTTGGACAGGGCACTGTGAAGCTGGCCCAAGCCAATGCAGATGTGCGGGCTTGGATAGGACTTTGAGATCCTGTCCCCCGCTGGTCCAGGTATTAATGCCATGGATACGGCTCTGTGAGCCTGGCCCGTGACGGTTCAGGCTTCGCTGGTTTGGACAGGGCTCTGTGAGACTGGCCCATGCCTATCCAGGCTGCGCTGGTTGGACAGGACCCTCTGAGCCTGGCCTTGGTCACTTCAACCTTGGAGCTGGGTTGGACAGGGATTCTGAGAGGCTGGTCCAGTCGGGTCCAGGCAGCTGGCTTGGACAAGACTCTGTGAGGCTGGCACGGCCCTGTCTAGGAGTAGCTAGCTTGGACAGGGCTCTTTGAGTCTAGCCCCCATCATTTCAGGCAGTGCAGGCTTCCACAGGGCTCGAAAGGCTGTCCCCCGGCTGGTCTAGGCAGCCCTCATTTGGACACGGCACTGTTAGCCGGCCTGCACTGCTCCAGGCAGTGCTGGCTTGCACAGGGCTCTGTGAGGTTGGTGCAGTCTGGTCCAGTTGAAGGTGGCATAGACCAGGCTTTGTAAGCCTGACTAGGGCCAGTCAAGGAGCAGCTGCCTTGGAGGTCTCTGTGAGGTTGGCCCAGGCCAGTCTAGAAGGAGCTGGCTTGGACAGGGCTTGGTGAGGCTGGCCCAGGTCGGTGCAGGGGTGGCTGGCTTGGACAGTACTTTGAGAGCCTGTCCCACGGAGCTCCAGGCAGTACTGGCATGGACAGTGCTCTGTGAACCTAGCCCATGTTGTTCCACATGGTTCTGGCTTGCACAGGGCAGTGTGAGCCTGTCCCAGGCCAGTCCAGGGGGCACTGTCATGCACAGGGCTTGTGCAGCTGGCCCCAGGCTGGTCAAGGAGGAGCTGGATACGACAGGGCTCTGTGAGGATGGCCTGGTCAAGTCAAGGAGCAGCTGGCTTGGACAAGAATCTGTGAGGCTGGCCCGGCCCAGTCTAGGAGGAGCTGTCGTGGACTGGGCTCCTTGAGGCTGGCCCCCATTGGTCCAGGCAGTGCTGGCTTGGACATGGCTCGAAAGACTGCCCCACGCCGGTCCAGGTAGTGCTGGATTAGACAGGCCTCTTTGAGCCTGGCCCATGCAAGTCCAGTTAGGGCTGGCATAGACAGGGCTCTGTGAGTCGGGTGCAGTCTAGTTCAGTAGATGCTGGCTTGGTCAGGGCTCTGTGAACCTGGCCCGTGCCAGTCAAGGAGCAGCTGGATTAGACAAGATTCTGTGAGGTTGGCCCTGGCCAGTCAAGGAGGAGCTGGCATGGACAAGGCTCTGTGAGGCTGGCCCAGCCTGTCCAAGTGGCCCTGGCTTGGAAAGGACTCTCTGAGCCTGGCCTAGGCCCCTTCAGGCAGAGATATCTTGGACAGGGCTCTGTGACACTGGCCTGGTCCAGTCCAGTTGGCGCTGGCTTAGACAGGGCTTCTGAGGATGGCCTGGTCAGGTCGAGGAACAGCTGGCTTAGACAAGACTCTGTGAGGCTGGTCCACACCGTCTTGGAGGAAATGGTTGTCCAGGGCACTTTGAGGCTTGCCCTCCTCAGTCCATACACTGCTGGCTTGGACAGGGCTGGAAAAGCTGTCCCCAGGGTGGTACAGGCGGCACTGGCTTGGATAGGGCTCTGTGAGCCTGGCCCAGGCCAGTCAAGGAACAGGTGGCTTGGACAAGACTCTGTGAGGTTGACCCAGGCCAGTCTACGAGAAGCAGGCTTGGACAGGGTTATCTGAGCCTGGCCTGGTCCAGTCCAGGAAGAGCTGGCTTGGACAAGGCTCTGTGAGGTTGGCCTGGGCCAGTCTGGGAGAAGCTAGCTGGCTTGGACAGGGCTCTGTGAAGCTGGCCCAGGTCAGTGCAGGCGTGGCTGACATGGATAGGACTTTGAGATCCTGTCCAACGCTGCTCCAGTTAGTACTGCCATGGATACGGCTCTTTGAGCCTGGCCCGTGACGGTACATGTTTTGCTGGATTGGACAGGGCTCTGTGAGACTGGCCCAGGCCTATCCAGGCAGCGCTGGCTTGGACAGGACCCTCTGAGCCTGGCCTTGGTCACTTCAGGCTGAGCTGGGTTGGACAGGGATTCTGAGAGCTGGTCCAGTCGGGTCCAGGGCAGCTGGCTTGGACAAGACTCTGTGAGGCTGGCCTGGCCCAGTCTAGGAGGAGCTGGCTTGGACAGGGCTCAAGAGGCTGTCCCAGGCTGGTCCAGGTGATCCTGGCTTGGACAAAGCTCTGTGTGCCTGGCCTTCACCGGTCCCGGCGGTTCTGTATTGGACAGGGTTCTGTAAACCTGGACTGTGCCGATCCAAGTGGTGTTGTATTGGACAGGGCCCTGTGAGTCTGGAGCAGGCTGGTCCAGTCCAGGTTGTGCTGGCTTGGACAAGGCTCCGTGAGGCTGGCCCAGTTAGGTCGCGGTGCAGCTGGATTGGACAAGAATCTGTGAGGCTGGCCCGGCACAGTCTAGGAGGAGCTGGCTTGAACAGGGCTCTTTGAGACTAGCCCCCATCGGTCCAAGCAGCGCTGGATTGCACAGGGCTCGAAAGGCTGTCCCCCGGCTGGTCTAGGCAGCCATGATTTTGACACGGCTCTGTGAGCCGGCCTGCACCAGTCCAGGCAGTGCTGGCTTGCACAGGGCTCTGTGAGTTTGGTGCAGTCTGGTCCAGTTGAAGGTGGCATAGACCGGGCTTTGTAAGGCTGACTAGGGCCAGTCAAGGAGCAACTGGCTTGGAGAAGTCTCTGTGAGTTTGGTCACAGCGAGTCTAGAAGGAGGGGGCTTGGACAGGGCTTTGTGAGGCTGGCTCAGGCCAGTGCAGGCGTGGCTGGCTTGGACAGGACTTTGAGAGCCTGTCCCACAGAGGCCCAGGCAGTACTGGCATGGACAGTGCTCGGTGAGCCTGGCCCATGTTGTTTCAGATGGTGCTGGCTTGGACAGGGCAGTGTGAGGCTGTCCCAGGCCAGTCCAGGTGGCCCTGTCATGCACAGTGCTTGTGCAGCTGGCCCCAGGCTGGTCCAGGAGGAGCTGGATTCGACAGGGCTCTGTGAGGATGGCCTGGTCAAGTCGAGGAGCAGCTGGCATGGACAAGACTCTGTGAGGCTGGCACGGCCCAGTCTAGGAGGAGCTGGCTTGGACTGGGCTCTTTGAGACTGGCCCCCATCGGTCCAGGCGGCGCTGGCTTAGACATGGCTCAAAAGACTGTCCCCACGCTGGTCCAGATAGGGCTGGCTTACACAGGCCTCTGTGAATCTGGTTCAGTCTGGTTCAGTTGACGTTGGCTTGGACAGGTCTCTGTGAACCTGCTCCAGACCGGTCAAGGTGCAGCTGGCTTGGACAAGCCTCTGAGGCTGGCCCGGTCCTGTCTGAAGAGCTGGCTTGGACAGGGCTCTTTGAGGCTGGCCCCCATTGGTCTAGGATGTGCTGGCTTGAACAGGCTGGAAAGGCTGTCCCCAGGCTTGTCCAGGGGGCCCTGCCTTGGACAGGACTCTGTGAGCTTGGCCCGAGCCAGTCCAAGAGGACCAGGCTTAGACAGGGTTCTGTGAGACTGGCTGGCGCGGGTCCAGGCAGCCCTGGCTTCGTCAGTGCACTGTGAGGCTGGTACAGTCTGGTCCAGTTGACACTGGCTTGGATTGGGCTCTGTGAGTCTGGCCCAGGCCGGTCAAGGAGCAGCTGGCTTCGACAAGACTCTGTGAGGTTGACCCGGGCTAGTCCAGGAGGAGCTGGATTAGAGAGGGTTCTGTGATGCTGGCCCGGTCCTGTCCACGTGGCCGTGTCTCGCACAGGGCCTGGGAAGCTGGCCCCAGGCTGGTCCAAGAAGAGCTGGCTTGGACAAGGCTCTGTGAGGCTGGCCTGGTCAGGACGAGGAGCAGCTGGCTTAGACAAGACTATGTGAGGCTGTCCCCGCCCAGTCTAGGAGGAGCTGGCTTGGACAGGGCTCAAGAGGCTGTCCCTGGGCTGGTCCAGGCGACCCTGGCTTGGACAGAGCTCTGTGTGCCTGGCCTGCACCGGTCCCGGCGGTTCTGTCTTGGACAGGGTTCTTATAAACCTGGCCTGTGCCGATCCAAGTGGCGCTGGATTGGACAGGGCCCTGTGAGTCTGGTGCAGGCTGGTCCAGTCCAGGTGGTGCTGGCTTGGACAAGGCTCCGTGAGGCTGGCCCTGTCAGGTGGCTGTGCACCTGGATTGGACAAGACTCTGTGAGGCTGGCCCAGTCCCGTCTAGGAGGAGCTGGCATGGACAAGGTTCTTTGAGGCTAGCCCCCATAGTCCAGGCAACGCTGGCTTGCACAGAGCTGGAAAGGCTGTTCCCCGGCTGGTCTATGCAGCCATGATATGGACATGGCCCTGTGAGCCGGCATGCACCGGTCCAGGCAGTGCTGGCTTGCACAGGGCACTGTGAGGTTGGTGCAGTCTGGTCCAGTTGAAGGTGGCCTGGTCAGATCAAGGAGCAGCTGGCTTGGACAAGACTATGTGAGGCTGGCCCGGCAGAGTCAAGAAGGGCTGGCTTGGACTGGGGTCTTTGAGACTGGGCCCCATCGGTCCAGGCGACGCTGGCTTGGATATGGCTGGAAAGACTGGCCTCTCGCCGATCCAGTTAGTGCTGACTTATACAGGCCTCTGTGAGCCTGGCCCATATCGATCCAGGTAGTGCTGGCTTGGACAGGGCTCTGTGAACCTGGCCCAGTCCCGTCTAGGAGGAGCTGGCATGGACAGGGCTCTGTGAGGCTGGCCTGCATCCGTCAGGCAGCACTGGCTTGGACAGGGCTAGGTGCAGTCCGGTCCTGGTGGTGCTGGCTTGTACAGGGCTCTGTGAGGCTGGCCTGGTCGGGTACAGGGCAGCTGGCTTGTATAAGACTCTGTGAGGCTCACCCGGCCCAGTCTAGGAGGAGCTGGCTGGGACAGGGCTCTTTGAGGCTGGCCTGCATCAGTCAGGTGGCACTGGCTTGGACACGACTAAAGAGGCTGTCCCCGGGCTGGTACAGATGACCATGGTTTGGACAGAGCTCTGTGAGCCTGGCCTGTGCCCTGTCTTTGACAGGGTTCTGTAAAACTTGCCCGCGCCGGTCCAAGTGGCACTGCATTAGACAGGGCACTTTGAGTCTGGTGCAGGCTGGTCCAGGTGGCCCTTGCTAGGACAAGGCTCCATGATGCTGGCACAGTCAAGTCGAGGTGCAGCTGGCTTGGACAAGACTCTGTGAGGCTGGCCCGGCCCAGCCTAGAAGGCGGCGGCTTGTACAGGGCTCTGTGAGGCTGGCCCAGGCCGGTGCAGGCGTGGCTGGCTTGGACAGGAGTTTGAGAGCCTTTCCCACAGCAGTCCAGGCAGTACTGGCATGGACAGGGCTCTGTGAGGTTGGCTTGGGCCGGTCCAGGTGGCCCTGTCTCACACAGGGCTTGTGCAGCTGCCCCAGGCTGGTCCAGGAGGATCTGGCTTCGACAGGGCTCTGTGAGGCTGGCCTGGTCAGGATGAGGAGCAGCTGGCTTGGACAAGACTCTGTGAGGCTGGCCTGGCCCAGTCTAGGAAGAGCTGGCTTGGACTGGGCTCTTTGTGGCTGGCCCCCATCGGTCCAGTCGGTGCTGGCTTGGACATGGCTGGAAAGACTGTCCCCATGCCGGTCCAGGTAGTGCTGGCTTAGACAGGCCTCTGTGAGCCTGGCCCATGCCGATCCAGGTAGTGCTGACTTGGACAGGGCTCTGTGAATCTGGCCCCGGCCTGTCAAGGAGCAGCTGGCCTGGAAAGGGCTCTGTGAGGCTGGTCCGGTCGGGTGCAGGGCAGCTTGCATTGATAAGAACCTGTGAGGCTGGCCCAACCCAGTCTAGGAGGAGCTGGCTTGGACAGGGCTCTGTGAGGCTGGGCCGTTCCGGTCCAGGAAGAGCTGTTTTGGACAGGGCTCGCTGAGGCTGGCCTGGGCCGGTCCACGTGGCCCTGACATGAACAGGATTCTGTGAGCCTGGCCTGGGCAAGTCCAGCTGGGGCTGCCTTGGACAAGGCCCTGTTAGACTGCCCGGGTCCGGTCCAGTTGGAACTGGCTTAGACAAGTCTTTGTGAGGCAGCTCCGTTCCAGTCTAGGAAGACCTGGCTTGTACAGGGCTCTGTGATCCTGGCCCAGACCTGTCAAAGAGCAGCTGGTTAGACAAGACTCTGTGAGGTTGGCCCGGGCCATTCGAGGAGGAGCTGGCGTGGACAGGGCTCTGTGAGGCTAGCCCCATCAGGTGCAGGGCAGCTGGTTTGGACAAGACTCTGTGAGGCTGGCCTGGACCAGTCTAGGAGGAGCTGGCTTGGACAGGGCTCTGTGAGGTTGGCACACATCGGTCCAGCCAGCGCAGGGCTCGAAAGGCTGTCCCCCGGCTGGTCTAGGTGGCCCTGATTGGACAGGGCTCTGTGAGCCTGGCCTGCACTGGTCCAGGCAGTGCTGGCTTGCAAAGTGCTCTGTGAGGCTGGTGCAGTCTGGTGCAGTTGAAGGTGGCATGGACAGGGCTTTGTGAGGCTGGCCCAGGCCGGTCAAGGAGCAGATGGCTTGGAGAAGTCTCTGTGAGGTTGGCCCAGGCCAGTCTAGGAGGAGCTGGCTTGGACAGGGATCTGTGAGGCTAGCTCAGGACGGTGCAGGCGTGGCTAGCTTGGACAGGACTTTGAGAGCCTGTCTCACAGTGGTCCAGGCAGTACTGGCATGGACAGGGCTCTGTGAGCCTGGTCCGTGTTGGTCCAGATGGTGTTGGCTTGGACAGTGCTCCTTGAGGCTGGCTCAGGCGGGTCCAGATGGCCCTGTCTCACACAGGGCTTGTGCAGCTGCCCCAGGCGGGTCTCGGTGGAGCTGGCTTCGACAGGGCTCTGTGAGGCTGGCCTGGTCAGGTCAAGGAGTAAATGGCTTGGACAAGACTCTGTGAGGCTGGCCCAGCCCAGTCTAGGAGAAGCTGGCTTGGACTGGCCTCTTTCAGGCTGGCCCCCATCGGTCCAGGTGGCGCTGGCTTGGACATGGCTGGAAAGACTGTCCCCACGCCGGTCCAGGTAGAGCTGGTTTAGACAGCCCTCTGTGAGCCTGGCCATGCTGTTCCAGGTTGTGCTGGCTTAGACAGGGCTCTGAGTCTGGTGCAGTCTGGTTCAGTTAACGCAGGCTTGAACAGGGTTCTTTGAGGCTGAACCTCCTCATTCCAGGCACTTCTAGCTTGGACAGGGATGGAAAAGCTGTCCCCAGGGTGGTCCACTTGGCGCTGGCTTGGACAGGGCTCTGTGAGCCTGGCCCAGGCCGGTCAAGAAACAGCTGGCTTGGACAAGACTCTGTGAGGTTGGCCCAGGCCAGTCTAGGAGAAGCTGGATTGGACAGGGTTCTGTGAGCCTGGCCAGGACTACTCCAGGAAGAGCTGGCTTGGACAAGGCTCTGTGAGGTTGGCCCGGGCCAGTCTGGTAGAAGCTAGCTGGCTTGGACAGGGCTCTGTCAGGCTAGCCCAGGCTGATGCAGGCCTGGCTGGCTTGGATAGGACTTTGAGAGCCTGTCCCGCACTGGTCCATGCAGTACTGCAATGGACAGGGCTCTGTGAGCCTGGCCCAAGACGGATCAGGCGGTGCTGGTTTGGACAGGGCTCTGTGAGCCTGGCCCAGGCCTATCCAGGGGGTGCTGGCTTAGACAGGACTCTCTGAGAGTGGCCTTGGCCAATTCAGGTGGAGCTGGCTTGGACAGGGATTCTGTGAGGCTGGTCCAGACGGGTACAGGGCAGCTGGCTTGGACAAGACTCTGTGAGCCTGGCCCGGCCCAGTCTAGGAGGAGCTGTCTTGGACAGGGCTCTTCAGGCTAGCCCCATCGGTCTAGGCAACGCTGGCTTGGACAGGGCTAGAAAGGCTCTTCCCCGGCTGGTATAGGCAGCCCTGATTTGGACACGGCTCTGTGGGCCGGCCTGCTCCGGTCCAGGCAGTGCTGGCTTGCACAGGGCTCTGTGAGGTTGGTGCAGTCTGGTCCAGTTGAAGGTGGCATAGACCGGGCTTTGTAAGTCTGACTAGGTCCAGTCAAGGAGCAGCTGGCTTGGAGAATTCTCTGTGAGGTTGTCCCGGGCCAGTCTAGAAGTAGCTGGCTTGGACTGGGCTCTGTGAGGCTGGCCCATTCCGGTCCAGGCGTGGCTGGCTTGGACAGGACTTTGAGAGCCTGTCCCACGGAGGCCCATGCAGTACTGGCATGGATAGTGCTCTGTGAGCCTGGCCCATGTTGGTCCAGATGGTGCTGTCTTGGACAGGGCAGTGTGAGGCTGTCGCAGGCCAGTCCAGGTGGCCCGGTCAAATACAGGACTTGTGCAGCTGGCCCCCGGCTGGTCCAGGAGGAGCTGGATTCGACAGGGCTCTGTGAGGATGGCCTGGTCAAGTCGAGGAGCAGCTGGCTTGGACAAGACTCTGTGAGGCTGGCCTGGGCTGGTCCCATTGGCCCTGTCTCAAACAGGGCTTGTGCAACTGCACCAGGCTGGTCCAGGAGGAGCTGGCTTCGACAATGCTCTGTGAGGCTGGCCCAGGCCGGTGCAGGCGTGACTGGCTTGGACAGGACTTTGAGAGCCTGTCCCAAGGAGCCCCAGGCAGTACTGGCATGGACAGTGCTCTGTGAGCCTGGCCCATGTTGGTCCAGATGGTGCTGGCTTGGTCTGGGCAGTGTGAGGCTGTCCCAGGCCAGTCCAGGTGGCTCTGTCACGCACAGGGCTTGTGCAGCTGGCCCCAGGCTGGTCCAGGAGGAGCTGGATTCGACAGGGCTCTGTGAGGATGGCCTGGTCAAGTCGAGGAGCAGCTGGCTTGGACAAGACTCTGTGAGGCTGGCCCGGCCTAGTCTAGGAGGAGCTGGCTTGGACTGGGCTCTTTGAGGCTGGCCCCCATCGGTCCAGGCGGTGCTGGATTAGACATGGCTCGAAAGACTGTCCCCACGCCGGACCAGGTAGTGCTGGCTTAGACAGGCCTCTGTGAGTCTGGTTCAGTCTGGTTCAGTTGACGTTGGCTTGGACAGGTCTCTGTGAACCTGCCCCGGACCGGTCAAGGTGCAGCTGGCTTGGACAAGACTCTGAGGTTGGCCCCCATTGGTCAAGGACATGCTGGGTTGAACAGGCTGGAAAGGCTGTCCCCAGGCTTGTCCAGGGCGCCCTGCCTTGGACAGGACTCTGTGAGCTTTGCCCCCGCCACTCCAGGAGGACTAGACTTAGACAGGGTTCTGTGAGACTGGCCGGTGCGTGTCCAGGCAGCCCTGGCTTGGTCAGGGCACTGTGAGGCTGGTGCAGTCTGGTCCCTTTGACACTGGCTTGGATAGGGCTCTGTGAGCCTGGCCCAGGCCGATCAAGGAGCAGCTGGCTTGAACAAGACTCTGTGAGGTTGACCCGAGCTAGTCCAGGAGGAGCTGGATTAGACAGGCTTCTGTGATGCTGGCCGGGGCCGATCCAGGTGGCCCTGTTTCGCACAGGGCTTGTGCAGCTGGCCCCAGGCTGGTCCAAGAAGAGCTGGCTTGGACAGGGCTCTGTGAGGCTGGCCTGGTCAGGTCTAGGAGCAGCTGGATTGGACAAGACTATGTGAGGCTGTTCCGGCCCAGTCTAGGAGGAGCTGGCTTGGACTTGGCTCTTTGAGGCTGGCCCCCATCGGTCCAGGTGGCGCTGTCTTGGACATGGCTTGAAAAACTGTCCCAATGCCGGTTCAGGTAGTGTTGGTTTAGACAGGCCTCTGTGAGCCTGGCCCATGCCGGTCCAGGTAGTGCTGGCTTAGACAGGGCTCTGAGTCTGGTGCAGTCTGGTTCAGTTAACGCTGGCTTGAACATTTTTCTTTGAGGCTGAACCTGCTCAGTCCAGGCACTGGTAGCTTGGACAGGGCTGGAAAAGGTGTCCCCAGGGTGGTCCAGGTGGCACTGGCTTGGACAGGGCTCTGTGAGCCTGGCCCAGGCCTATCAAGGAACAGCTGGCTTGGACAAGACTCTGTGAGGTTGGCCCAGGACAGTCTAGGAGAAGCTGGCTTGGACAGGGTTCTGTGAGCCTGGCCTGGTCCAGTGAAGGAAGAGCTGGCCTGAACAAGGCTCTGTGAGGTTGGGCCAGGCCAGTATGGTAGAAGCTAGCTGGCTTGGACAGGGCTCTGTGAGGCTGGCCAGGCCGATGCAAGCGTGGCTGGCTTGGATAGGACTTTGAGAGCCTGTCCCGCGCTGGTCCATGCAGTACTGCAATGGACAGGCCTCTGTGAGCCTGGCCCGCGACGGATCAGTCAGCGCTGGTTTGGACAGGGCTCTGTGAGACTGGCCCGGTCCTATCCAAAGGGCGCTGGCTTGAACAGGACTCTCTGAGTCTGGCCTTGGCCACTTCAGGTGGATCTGGTATGGACAGGGATTCTGTGAGTCTGGTCCAGTCTGGTCCAGGGCAGCTGGCTTGGACAAGACTCTGTGAGGCTGGTCCGGCCCAGTCTAGGAGGAGCTGGCTTGGACATGGCTCAAAAGGCTGTCTCCGGGCTCATCCCGGCCACCCTGGCTTGGACAGAGCTCTGTGTGCCTGGCCTGCACCCATCCCGGTGGTGCTCTCTTGGAGAGGGTTCTGTAAACCTGGCCAGCGCCGGTCCAAGTGGTGTTGTATTGGACAGGGCACTGTGAGTCTGGTGCTGTCTGGTCCAGTCCAGGCGGCTCTGGATTGGACAAGGGTCTGTGAGGCTGGCCCTGTCAGGTCGAGGTGCAGCTGGCTTGGACAAGACTCTGTGAGGCTGGCCCGGCCTAGTCTAGGAGGAGCTGTCTTGGACAGGGCTCTTTGAGGCTGGTCCCCATTGGTCCAGGCAGCACTGGCTTGGACAGGGCTCAAAAGGCTGTCCCCCAGCTGGTCTAGGCGATCCTGACTTGCACAGGGCTCTGTGAGCCTGGCCTGCACCGGTCCAGGCAGTGCTGGCTTGCAAAGGGCTCTGTGAGGCTGGTGGGGTCTGGTTTAGTTGAAGGTCGCATGGACACTGCTATGTGAGAGTTGCCAGGGCCGGTCAAGGAGCAGCTGGCTTGAAGAAGTCTCTGTGAGTTTGGCCGGTGCCAGTCCAGTAGGAGCTGGCTTGGACATGGCTCTGTGAGGCTGGCCCAGGCCGGGGCAGGGGTGGCTGGCTTGGACAGGACTTTGAGAGCCTGTCCCTCTCTTGTCCAGGCAGTATTGGCATGAACAGGGCTCTGTGAGCCTGGCCCGCGACAATTCAGGCGGCACTGGTTTGGACAGGGCTCTGTGAGACTGGCCCGGGCCTATCCAGGTGGTGCTGTCTTGGACAAGACTCTCTGAGACTGGCCTTGGAGACTTCAGGTGGAGCTGGTTTGGACAGGGATTCTGTGAGGCTGGTCTGGTCGGTTCCAGGGCAGCTGGCTTGGATAAGACTCTGTGAGGCTGGCCCGGCCCAGTCTAGGAGGAGCTTGCTTGGACAGGGCTCAAGAGGCTGTCCCCGGGCTGGTCCCTGTGACCCTGGCTTGGACAGAGCTCTGTGTGCCTGGCCCGCACCGATCCGGGTGGTGCTGTCTTGGACAGGGTTCTGTAAACCTGGCCTGCGCCTGTCCAAGTGGCACTGGATTGGACAAGGGCCCTGTGAGTCTGATGCAGGCTGGTCCAGGCGTCGCTGGCTTGGACATAGCTCGAAAGACTGCCCCACGCAGGTCCAGGTAGTTCTGGCTTAGACAGGCCTCTTTGAGCCTGGGCCATGCAGGTCCAGGTAGTGCTGGCATAGACAGGGCTCTGTGAGTAGGGTGCAGTCCTGTTCAGTAGACGGTGGCTTGGTCAGGGCTCTGTGAACCTGGCCCGGGCAGGTCAAGGAGAAGCTGGCTTAGACACGAATCTGTGAGGTTGGCCTGGGCCAGTCAAGCAGGAGCTGGCATGGACAGGGCTCTGTGAGGCTGGCCTGCACAGGTCCCGGTCGTGCTGTCTTGGACAGGGTTCTGTAAACCTGGCCAGCCCTGGTCCAAGTGGTGTTGGATTGGCCAGGGCCCTGTGAGTCTGGTCCAGGCTGGTCCAGTCCAGGTGGCTCTGGATTGGACAAGGCTCCGTGAGGCTGGCCCTGTCAGGTCGAGTTGCAGCTGGCTTGGACAAGACTCTGTGAAGCTGGCCCGGCCCAGTCTAGGAGGAGCTGTCTTGGACAGGGCTCTTTGAGGCTGGCCCCTATCGGTCCAGGCAGCACTGGCTTGGACAGGGCTCAAAAGGCTGTCCCCCAGCTGGTCTAGGCGATCCTGACTTGCACAGGGCTCTGTGAGCCTGGCCTGCACCGGTCCAGGCAGTGCTGGCTTGCAAAGGCTCTGTGAGGTTGGTGCAGTCTGGTCCAGTTGAAAGGCGCATGGACAGTGCTATGTGAGGGTGGCCAGGGCCGGTCAAGGAGCAACTGGCTTGAAGAAGTCTCTGTGAGGTTGGCCCAGGCCAGTCTAGGAGGAGCTGGCTTGGACAGGTCTCTGTGAGGCTGGCCCAGGCCGGTGCAGTTGTGGCTGGCTTGGACAGGACTTTGAGAGCCTGTCCCGCTCTGGTCCAGGCAGTACTGGCATGAACAGGGCTCTGTGAGCCTGGCCCGCGACAATTCAGGCGGCACTGGTTTGGACAGGGCTCTGTAAGCCTGGCCCGGGCCTATCCAGGCGGTACTGACTTGGACAGGACTCTCTGAGTCTGGCCTTGGCGACTTCAGGTGGAGCTGGTTTGGACAGGGATTCTGTGAAGCTGGTGTGGTTGGTTCCAGGGCAGCTGGCTTGGACAAGACACTGTAAGGCTGGCTCGGCTCAGTCTAGGAGGAGCTGGCTTGGACAGAGCTCAAGAGGCTGTCCCCGGGCTGGTCCAGGCGACCCTGGCTTGTTCAGAGCTCTGTGTGCCTGGCCCGCACTGGTCCCAGTGGTGCTCTCTTGGACCGGGTTCTGTAAACCTGGCCCGCACCGGTCTAAGTGCTGCTGGATTGTACACGGCCCTGTGAGTCTGGTGCAGGCTGGTCCAGGTGGCGCTGCCTTTTACAAGGCTCTATGAGGCTTGCCCAGAGAAGTCAAGGTGCAGCTGGCTTGGACTAGACTCTGTGAGGCTGGCCCGGCCCAGTCTAGGAGGAGCTGTCTTGGACAGGGCTCTTTGAGGCTGGCCCACATCGGTCCAGTCAATGCTGGATTGGACAGGGCTCAAATGGCTGTCCCCCCGCTGATGCAGGCGGCACTGCCTTGTACAGGACTCTGTGAGCTTGGCCCGCTCCAGTCCAGGAGGATCCGGCTTGGACAGGGTTCTGTGAGACTGGCCGGAGTCGGTCCAGGCAGTGCTGGCTTGGACAGGGCCCTGTGAGGCTGATGCAGTCTGGTTCAGTTGACAATGGCTTGGACAAGGCTCTGTGAGCCTGGCCTGGGCCGGTCAAGGAGCAGCTGGCTTGGACAAGACTCTGTGAGGTTGATCCGGGCCTGTCTAGGAGGATCTGGTTTGGACAGGGCTCTGTGAGGTTGGCCCGGGCCGGTCCCGGTGGCCCTGTCTCACACAGGGCTTGTGCAGCTGGCCCAGGCTGGTCCAGGAGGAGCTGGCTTGGACAGGGCTCTGTGAGGCTGGCCTGGTCAGTTCGAGAGCAGCTGGCTTGGAGAAGACACTGTGAGGCTTGCCCGGCCCAGTCTAGGAGGAGCTGTCGTGGACTGGGCTCCTTGAGGCTGGCCCCCATTGGTCCAGGCAGTGCTGGCTTGGACATGGCTCGAAAGACTGCCCCACGCCGGTCCAGGTAGTGCTGGCTTAGACAGGCCTCTTTGAGCCTGGCCCATGCAGGTCCAGGTAGTGCTGGCATAGACAAGGCTCTGTGAGTCAGGTGCCGTCTGGTTCAGTAGATGCTGGCTTGGTCAGGGCTCTGTGAACCTGGCCCGGGCCGGTCAAGGAGCAGCTGGCTTAGACAAGACTCGGTGAGGTTGGCTCGGGCCAGTCAAGCAGGAGCTGGCATGGACAGGGCCCTGTGAGGCTGTCCCAGGCCTGTCTAAGTGGCCCTGGCTTGGACAGGACTCTCTGAGCCTGGCCTGGGCCGCTTCAGGCAGAGATAGCTTGGACAGGGCTCTGTGACACTGGCCCGGTCCAGTCCAGTTGGCGCTGGCTTAGACAGGGCTTCTGAGGATGGCCTGTTCAGGTTGAGGCACAGCTGGCTTGGACAAGACTCTGTGAGGCTGGCCCGCACAGTCTTGGAAGAAATGGCTTGGACAGGGCTCTTTGAGGCTTGCCCTCCTCAGTCCAGGCACTGCTGGCTTGGACAGGGCTCCAGAAGCTGTCCCCAGGGTGGTCCAGGCGGCACTGGCTTAGATAGGGCTCTGTGAGCCTGGCCCAGGCCAGTCAAGGAACAGCTGGCTTGGACAAGCCTCTGTGAGTTTGGCCCAGGCCAGTCTAGGAGAAGTTGACTTGCACAGGCTTCTGTGAGCCTGGCCTGGTCCAGTCCAGGGAGAACTGGCTTGGACAAGGCTCTGTGAGGTTGGCCTGGTCCAGTCTGGTAGAAGCTAGCTGGCTTGGACAGGCCTCTGTGGAGCTGGCACAGGATGATGCAGGCATGGCTGGCTTGGAGAGGACTTTGAGATCCTGTCCCCCGCTGGTCCAGGTAGTACTGCCATGGATACTGCTCTGTGAACCTGGCCCGTGACGGTTCACGCTTCGCTGGTTTGGACAGGGCTCTGTGAGACAGGCCCGGGCCTATCCAGGCGGCGCTGGGTTGGACAGTACCCTCTGAGCTTGGCCTTGGTCACTTCAGGCGGAGCTGGCTTGGACAGGGATTCTGAGAGGCTGGTCCATTCGGGTCCAGGACAGCTGGCTTGGAAAAGACTCTGTGAGGCTGGTCCGGCCCAGTCTAGGAGGAGCTGGATTGGACAGGGCTCCAGGGCTGTCCCCGGTCTGGTCCATGCGACCCTGTCTTGGACAGAGCTCTGTGTGCCTGGCCTGCAATGGTCCCGTGGTTTTGTCTTGGACAGGGTTCTGTAAACCCGGCCGGTGCGGATCCAAGTGGCGCTGGATTGGACAGGGCCCTGTGAGTCTGGTGCATGCTGGGCCAGTCCAGGTGGTGCTGGCTTGGACAAGGCTCCATAAGGCTGGCCCAATCAGTTCGTGGTGAAGCTGGATTGGACAAGACTCTGTGAGGCTGGCTCGGCCCAGTCTAGGAGGAGCTGTCTTGGACAGGGCTCTTTGAGGCTAGCCCCCATCGGCCCAGGCAATGCTGGCTTGCACAGGGCTCGAAAGGCTGTCCCCTGGCTGGTCTAGTCAGCCCTGATTTGGACACGGCTCTGTGAGCCGGCCTGCACCGGTCCAGGCAGTGCTGGCTTGCACAGGGCTCTGTGAGGTTGGTGCAGTCTGGTCCAGTTGAAGGTGGCATAGACTGGGCTTTGTAAGGCGGACTAGGGCCAGTCAATGAGCAGCTGGCTTGGAGAAGTCTCTGTGAGGTTGGCCCGGGCCAGTCTAGAAAGAGCTAGCTTTGACAGGGCTCTGTAAGGCTGGCCCAGTCCGGTGTAGGCATGGCTGGCTTGGCCAGGAATTTGAAAGCCTGTCCCACAGAGGCCCCGGCAGTACTGGCATGAACAATGCTCTGTGAGCCTGACCCATATTGGTCCAGATGGTGCTGTCTTGGACAGGGCAGTGTGAGGCTGTCCCAGGCCAGTCCAGGTGGCCCGGTCATGCACAGGGCTTGTGTAGCTGGCCCCAGGCTCGTCCAGGAGGAGCTGGATTCGACAGGGCTCTGTGAGGATGGCCTGGTCAAGTCGAGGAGCAGCTGGCTTGGACAAGACCCTGGGAGGCTGGCCCGGCCCAGGCTAGGAGGAGCTGGCTTGGACTGGGCTCTTTGAGGCTGGCCCCCATCGGTCCAGGCGACGCTGGCTTAGACATGGCTCAAAAGACTGTCCCCACGCCGGTCCAGGTAGTACTGGCTTAGACAGGTCTCTGTGAGTTTGCTTCAGTCTGGTTCAGTTGACGCTGGCTCGGACAGGGCTCTGTGAACCTGCCCCGGACCGGTCAAGGTGCAGCTGGCTTAGACAAGACTCTGAGGCTGGCCCGGTCCTGTCTAGAGGAGCTGGCTTGGACAGGGCTCTTTGAGGCTGGCGCCCATTGGTCCAGGACGTGCTGGCTTGAACAGGCTGGAAAGGCTGTCCCCAGGCTTGTCCAGGGGGCCCTGCCTTGGACAGGACTGTGTGAGCTTGGTCCGAGCCAGTCCAGGAGGACCAGGCTTAGACAGGGTTCTGTGAGACTGGCCGGCATGTGTCTAGGCAGCCCTGGCTTGGTCAGGGCACTGTGAGGCTGGTGCAGTCTGGTCCAGTTGACAATGGCTTGGACAAGGCTCTGTGAGCCTGGCCTGGGCCGGTCAAGGAGCAGCTGGCTTGGACAAGACTCTGTGAGGTTGACTCGGGCCAGTCTAGGAGGAGCTGGCCTGGAAAGGGCTCTGTGAATCTGGTCCCGGCCTTTTCAAGTGGCCCTGGCTTGGACAGGACTCTCTGAGCCTGGCCTAGGCCGCTTCCGGCAGAGATAGCTTGGACAGGGCACTGTGACACTGGCCCGGTCCAGTCCAGTTGGCGCTGGCTTAGACAGGGCTTCTGAGGATGGCCTGGTCAGGTTGAGGCACAGCTGGCTTGGACAAGGCTCTGTGAGGCTGGCCCGCACAGTCTTGGAGGAAAAGGCTTGGACAGGGCTCTTTGAGGCTTGCCCTCCTCAGTCCAGGCACTGCTGTATTGGACAGGGCTCGAAAAGCTGTCTCTAGGGTGGTCCAGGCGGCACTGGCTTGGATAGGGCTCTGTGAGCCTGGCCCAGGCCAGTCAAGGAACAGCTGGCTTGGACAAGCCTCTGTGAGGTTGACCCAGGCCAGTCTAGGAGAAGGTGACTTTGACAGGGTTCTGTGAGCCTGGCCTGGTCCAGTCCAGGAAGACCTGGCTTGGACAAAGCTGTGAGTTTGGCCCGGGCCAGTCTGGTAGAAGCAAGCTGGCTTGGACAGGGCTCTGTGTGGCTGGCCCAGGCCGATGCAGGCGTGGCTGGCTTGGAGAGGACTTTGAGATCCTGTCCCCCTCTGGTCCATGCAGTACTGCAATGGACAGGGCTCTGTGAGCCTGGCCCACGACGGATCAGGCGGCACTGGTTTGGACAGGGCTCTGTGAGACTGGCCCCGGCCTATGCAAGGTGCGCTGGCTTGGACAGGACTCTCTGAGCCTGGCCTTGCCCACTTCAGGCAGAGCTGGCTTGGACAGGGATTCTGAGAGGCTGGTCCATTCGGGTCCAGGGCAGCTGGCTTGGACAAGACTCTGTGAGGCTGGCCCAGCCCAGTGTAGGAGGAACTGGCTTAGACAGGGCTCAAGAGGCTGTCCCCGGGCTGGTCCAGGCGACCAGGCTTGGACAGAGCTCTGTGTGCCTGGCCTGCACCTGTCCCCGTGGTTCTGTCTTGGACAGGGTTCTGTAAACCTGGCCGGTGCCGATCCAAGTGGCGCTGGATTGGACAGGGCCCTGTGAATCTGGTGCAGGCTGGTCCAGTCTAGGTGGTGCTGGCTTGGACAAGGCTCCGTGAGGCTGGCCCAATCAGGTCACGGTGCAGCTGGATTGGACAAGACTCTGTGAGGCTGGCCCAACCCAGTCTAGGAGGAGCTGGCTTGGACTGGGCTCCTTGAGCCTGGCCCCCATTTGTCCAGGCGGCGCTGGCTTGGACATGGCTCGAAAGACTGCCCCACGCTGGTCCAGGTAGTGCTTTCTTTGACAGGCCTCTGTTTGCCTTGCCTATGCAGATCCAGGTAGTGCTGCTTAGAAAAAGCTCTTTGATTCTGGTGCAGTCTGGTTCAGTTGACGCTGGCTTGGACAGGGCTCTGTGAACCTGGCCCGGGCCGGTCAAGGAGCAGTTAGCTTAGACAAGACTCTGTGAGGTTGGCCCGGGCCAGTCGAGAAGTAGCTGGCGTGGACAGGGCTCTGTGAGGCTGGCCTGGTCAGATCAAGGAGCAGCTGTCTTAGACAAGACTGTGAGGCAGGCCCAGCAGAGTCAAGAAGGGCTGGCTTGGACTGGGGTCTTTGAAACTGGGCCCCATCGGTCCAGGCTGCACTGGCTTGGTTATGGCTCGAAAGACTGGCCCCTCGCCAGTCCAGTTAGTGCTGCCTTATACAGGCCTCTGTGAGCCTGGCCCATGCCGTTCCAGGGTGTGCTGGCTTGGACAGGGCTCTGTGAACCTGGCCCAGGACTGTCAAGGGACAGCTGGCTTAGACAAGATTCTGTGAGGTTGGCCCGGGCCAGTCTAGGATGAGCTGTCTTGGACAGGGCTCTGTGAGGCTGGCCTGCATCAGTCAGGCAGCACTGGCTTGCACAGGGCTAGGTACAGTCCGGTCCTGGTGGCGCTGGATTGTACAGGGCTCTGTGAGGCTGGTCCAATCCGGTCCAGGACAAATTGGCTTGGACAGGGATCTCTGAGGCTGGCCTTGGACGGTCGAGGTGGCCCTGGCTTGTACAAGGCTCTGTGAGGCTGGCCTGGCTGGGTGCAGGGCAGCTGGCTTGTATAAGACTCTGTGAGGCTCACCTGGCCCAGTCTAGGAGGAGCTGGCTTGGACAGGACTCTTTGAGGCTGGCCTGCATCAGTCAGGTGGCCTTGGCCTGGACAGGACTCAAGAGGCTGTCCCCGGTCTGGTCCAGATGACCCTGGTTTGGACATTGCTCTGTGAGCCTGGCCTGTGCCGGTTCAGGTTGTGCTGTATTTGACAGGGTTCTGTAAAACTGGCTCTCGCCGGTCCAAGTGGCACTGGGTTAGACAGGGCCCTTTGAGTCTGGTGCAGGCTGGTCCAGGTGGCGCTTGCTAGGACAAGGCTCCATGATGCTGGCACAGTCAAGTCGAGGTGCAGCTGGCTTGGACAAGACTCTGTGAGGCTGGCCCGGCCCAGCCTAGAAGGCGGCGGCTTGTACAGGGCTCTGTGAGGCTGGCCCAGGCCGGTGCAGGCGTGGCTGGCTTGGACAGGAGTTTGAGAGCCTTTCCCATGGCAGTCCAGGCAGTACTGGCGTGGACAGGTCTCTGTGAGGTTGGCCCGGGCAGGTCAAGGTGGCCCTGTCTCACACAGGGCTTGTGCAGCTGCCCCAGGCTGGTCCAGGAGGATCTGGCTTCGACAGGGCTCTGTGAGGCTGGCCTGGTCAGGATGAGGAGCAGCTGGCTTGGACAAGACTCTGTGAGGCTGGCCCGGCCCAGTCTAGGAAGAGCTGGCTTGGACTGGGCTCTTTGTGGCTGGCCCCCATCGGTCCAGGCAGCGCTGTCTTGGACATGGCTGGAAAGACTGTCCCCACGCCGGTCCAGGTAGTGCTGACTTGGACAGGGCTCTGTGAATCTGGCCCCGGCCTGTCAAGGAGCAGCTGGCCTAGAAAGGGCTCTGTGAGGCTGGTCCGGTCGGGTGCAGGGCAGCTTGCATGGATAAGACCCTGTGAGGCTGGCCCAACCCAGTCTAGGAGGAGCTGGCTTGGACAGGGCTCTGTGAGGTTGGCCTGCATCAGTCAGGTAGCACTGGCTTATACAGGGCTAGGTGCAGGCTGATCCTGGTGGCGCTGGCTTGTACAGGGCTCTGTGAGGCTGGGCCGTTCCGGTCCAAGAAAAGCTGTCTTGGACAGGGTTCTCTGAGGCTGGCCTGGGCCGGTCCACGTGGCCCTGACATGAACAGGATTCTGTGAGCCTGGCCTGGGCTAGTCCAGCTGGGGCTGCCTTGGACAAGGCCCTGTTAGACTGCCAGGGTCCAGTCCAGTTGGAGCTGGCTTAGACAAGTCTTTGTGAGGCAGCTCCGTTCCAGTCTAGGAAGATCTGCCTTGTACAGGGCTCTGTGATCGTGGCCCAGACCTGTCAAAGAGCAGCTGGTTAGACAAGACTCTGTGAGGTTGGCCCGGGCCATTCGAGGAGGAGCTGGCATGGACAGAGCTCTGTGATGCTGGCCCAGTTGGGTGCAGGGCAGCTAGCTTGGATAAGACTCTGTGAGTCTGGCCTGGACCAGTCTAGGAGGAGCTCGCTTGGACAGGGCTCTTTGAGGCTGGCCTGCATCAGTCAGGTATCACTGCCTTGGACAGAGCTCGGTGCAGGCCGGTCCTGTTGGCGCTGGCTTGTACAGGGCTCTGTGATGGAGGCCCAGGCTGGTCAAGGAGCAGCTGGCTTAGACAAGACTCTGTGAGGTTGGCCTGGGCCATTCAAGGAGGAGCTGGCATGGACAGGGCTCTGTGAGGCTAGCCCCATCAGGTGCAGGGCAGCTGGCTTGGACAAGACTCTGTGAGGCTGGCCTGGACCAGTCTAGGAGGAGCTGGCTTGGACAGGGCTCTGTGAGGCTGGCACCCATTGGCCCAGCCAGCGCATGGCTCGAAAGGCTGTCCCCCAGCTGGTCTAGGTGGCCCTGATTGGACAGGGCTCTGTGAGCCTGGCCTGCACTGGTCCAGGCAGTGCTGGCTTGCAAAGTGCTCTGTGAGGCTGGTGCAGTCTGGTGCAGTTGAAGGTGGCATGGACAGGGCTTTGTGAGGCTGGCCCAGGCCGGTCAAGGAGCAGATGGCTTGGAGAAGTCTCTGTGAGGTTGGCCCAGGCCAGTCTAGGAGGAGCTGGCTTGGACAGGGATCTGTGAGGCTAGCTCAGGACGGTGCAGGCGTGGCTAGCTTGGACAGGACTTTGAGAGCCTGTCCCACAGTCTTCCAGGCAGTACTGGCATGGACAGGGCTCTGTGAGCCTGGCCCGTGTTGGTCCAGATGGTGCTGGCTTGGACAGTGCTCCTTGCGGCTGGCTCAGGCAGGTCCAGATGGCCCTGTCTCGCACAGGGCTTGTGCAGCTACCCCAGGCGGGTCTAGGAGGAACTGGCTTTGACAGGGCTCTGTGAGGCTGGCCTGGTCAGGTCAAGCAGCAAATGGCTTGGACAAGACTCTGTGAGGCTGGCCCAGCCCAGTCTAGGAGAAGCTGGCTTGGACTGGCCTCTTTCAGGCTGGCCCCCTTCAGTCCAGGTGGCGCTGGCTTGGACATGGCTGGAAAGACTGTCCCTAAGCTGGTCCTGGTAGTGCTGGTTTAGACAGGCCTCTGTGAGCCTGGCCTATGAGGATCCAGGTAGTGCTGCCTTAGAC
Source organism: Dipodomys merriami (assembly GCF_024711535.1). Taxonomy (NCBI): domain Eukaryota; kingdom Metazoa; phylum Chordata; class Mammalia; order Rodentia; family Heteromyidae; genus Dipodomys; species Dipodomys merriami. The sequence goes on along the minus strand of NW_027206202.1, from coordinate 7,912,624 downwards.
AGTTCTCTGTGAGTCTGGTCCAGTCTGGTTCAGTTGATGCTGGCTTGGACCGGGCTCTGTGAGCCTGGCCTGCAGCGGTCCAGGCAGTGCTGCCTTGCAAAGGGCTCTGTGAGGCTAGTGCAGTCTGGTCCAGTTTAAGGTGGCATGGACAGGGCTTTGTGAGGCTGTCCCTGGCCTGTCAAGGAGCAGCTGGCTTGGCTAAGTCTCTGTGAGTTTGGCCCGGGCCAGTCTAGGAGGAGCTAGCTTGGACAGGGCTCTGTGAGGCTGGCCCAGGCCAGTCCAGCTGGCCCTGTCTCACACTGGGCTTGTACAGCTGGCTCAGGCTTGTCTAGGAGGAGCTGGCTTCGACAGGGCTCTGTGAGGCTGGCCTGGTCAGGTCGAGAAGCAGCTGGCTTGGACAAACTCTGTGAGGCTGACCTAGCCCAGTCTAGGAGGAGCTGGCTTGGACTGGGCTCTTTGAGGCTGGCCCCCATTGGTCCAGGTGACGCTGGATTGCACATGGCTCAAAAGACTTTCCCTACACCGGTCCAGGTAGTGCTGGCTTAGACAGGCCTCTGTGAGTCTGGCCCATGCCGGTCCAGGTAATGATGACTTATACAGAGCTCTGTGAGTCTGGTGCAGTCTGGTTCAATTGACCCTGTCTTGGACTGGGCTCTTTGACGCTGGCCCCCATCGCTCCAGGTGGCGCTGGCTTGGAAACAGCTCAAAATGCTGTCTCTCGGCTGGTCCAGGCTGCCCTGGCTCAGACAGGGCTCTGTGAGCCTGCCCAGCGCCAGTCCAGGTAGTGCTGGCTTAGACAGGGCTCTGTGAGTCTGGTGCAGTCTAGTCCAGGTGACGCTGGCTTGGACAGGGCTCTGTGTACCTGGGCCAGGCCGGTTAAGGAGCAGCTGGCTTGGACAAGACTCTGTGAGTTTGGCCTGTCAGGTCAAGGAGGAGCTGGCTTATACAGGGCTCTGTGAGGCTGATCAGGTCTGGTCCAAGAGCAGCTGGCTTGCACAAGGATCTGTGAGTCTGGACTGGGCCAGTGTAGGAAGAGCTAGCTTCGACAGGGATCTGTCTGGCTGGCCCGGGCCGATCCAAGTGGCGCTGGCTTGGTCAGGACTCTGTTAGTCTGGCCCGGGCCAGTCCAGGTGGTGCTGTTTTGGACAGGGTTCTGTTAACCTGGCCTGCGCCGGTCCAAGTGGCGCTGGAATGGACAGGGCTTGTGAAGCTGGCCCCAGGCTGGTCCAGGAGGAGCTGGATTGGACAGGGCTCTGGGACGCTTTACTGGGACAGTCTAGGAGGAGCTGCCTTGGACAAGGCTCTGGGAGGCTGGCCTGGTCCAGTCCAGGAGGAGATGGCTTAGACAAGGCTCTGTAAGGCTCGTCCAGACCAGACTAGAAAGAGCTGGTCCCCATCGGTCTAGGCGGCCCTGGCTTGGTCAGGGCTCTGTGAGCCCGGCCCATGCTGGTCCAGGAGGAGCTGGCTGGGACAAGACTCTGTGACATTGGCCCGGGCCAGTTTAGGAGGAGCTGGCTTGGACAGGGCTCTGTTAGGCTACCCCAGTGTGGTCCAGGAGGAGCTGGCTTGGACAGCGCTCTGTGAGCCTGGTGCAGGCTGGTCCAGGTGGCACTGGCTTAGACAATGCTTCTGAGGCTGGCCTGGTCAGGTCGAGGAGCACCTGGCTTGGACAAGACTCTCTGAGGCTGGCCCGGCCCAGTCTACGAGGAGCTGGTTTGGGCAGGGCTTTTTGAGGTTGGCCCTCATCAGTCCAGGCAGTGCTGGCTTGGACAGGGCTCAAAAAGCTGTCCCGGGCTGGTCCTGGTGGCCCTGGTTTGGACAGGGCTCTGTGAGCCTGGCCGGGGCCAGTCGAGGCAGTGCTGGCTTGGACAGGGCTTTGTGAGGCTGGTCCTGGTGGCACTGGCTTGGACAGGGCTCTGTGAGGCTGGTCTGGTCCAGTCCAGGACAAATTGGCTTGGACAGGGATCTCTGAGGCTGGCCTTGTCCGGTCCAGGTGGCCCTGGCTTGTACAGGATTCTGTGAGTCTGGCCTGGGCCAGTCCAGATGCGGCTGGCTTGGACAGCGCCCTGTTAGACTGGCCCAGTCAAGTCCAGGAGGAGCTGGCTTAGACAAGTCTCTGTGAGGCAGATCCATTCCAGTCTAGGAGGAGCTGGCTTAGACAGGAATCTGTGATGGTGGCCCAGCTGATCCAGGTGGTGCTGGCTTGGACAGGACTCTGTTAGTCTGGCCCAGGCAGTGCTGTCTTGGACAGGGTTCTGTGAACCTGGCCTGTGCTGGTCCAAGTGGAGCTGGCATGGACAGGGCTCTGTGAGCCAGGCCGGTGCCAGTCCAGGAGGAGCTGGCTTGGACAGTGCTCTGTGAGGCAGGCTCGGGCCAATCTAAAAGGAGCTGTCTAGAACAAGACTCTGTGAGGATGGCCTGGGCCAATCACGGCGGTCATGGCTTGGACAGGATTTTGTGAGCCTCTCCCCTGCCGGTCCAGGCAGTACTGGCTTGGACAGCGCACTGTGATCCTGGCCTGCATCGGTACAGGCAGCGTTGGCTTAGACAGGGCTCTGTGAGCTGATCCGGGCTGATCCAGGCAGCACTGGCTTGGAGAGGGTTCTGTGAGGCTGTTGAAGGCCATTCCTGGTGGCACTGGCTTGGACATGGCTCTGTTAGCTGGTCCAGGCAGTGCTGGCTTGGACAGGGATCTGTGAGGCTGCCCCGGGCCTGTCCAGGTGGTGCTGGCTTGTACAGGACTCTCTGAGCCTGGCCTGGCCCACTTCAGGCAGAGCTGACATGGACAGGGCTCTGTGAGGCTGGCCTGGGCTGGTCCAGGCGGTACTAGCTTGGACAGGACTTTGTGAGCTAGCAATGGGCCTGTCCAGGGGGCGTTGGCTTGGACAGGACTCTATTAGCATGGCCCTGGCTGGTCCAGATCGTGCTGGCTTGGACAAGGCTCTGTGAGGCTGGACCTGGCCAGTCTAGGAGGAACTAGCTTCGACAGGGTTCTGTGAGGCTGCCCGGGCCGGGCCAGGTGGCTCTGGCTTAAACAGGACTCTGTTATCCTGTCCCGGGCTGGACCAGGCGGTGCTGTCTTGGACAAGGTTCTGTGACCCTGGCCCGCCCCTGTCCAAGTGGTGCTGGCTTGGACAGGGCTTGTGATGCTGGCCCCGGGCTGGTCCAGGAGGAGCTGGCTTCGACAGGGCTCTGTGAGGCTGGCCCGGTCTGCTCCAGGATGAGCTGGCTTGGACAGAGCTCTGTGAGTCTGGCCACAGCCAGACAAGGAGGAGCTGGCTTGAACAGTGTTCTGTGAGGTTGGCCTGGTCCAGTCCAGGCAGCGCTGGCTTGGATAGGGCTCTGTGAGCCTGGCCCGAACCAGTCCAGGAGGCGCTGGCTTGGACAGGCTCTGTGAGTCTGGTGCAGGCTGGTCCAGGTGGCACTGGCTTGGACAGGGCTCTGTGAGGCTGGCCCAGTCAGGTCGAGGAGCAGCTGGCTTGGAGAAGACTCTGTGAGGCTGGCCCGGCCCAGTCTAGGAGGAGCTGGCTTAGACAGGGCTCTTTGAGGCTGGCCCCATTGGTCCAGGCGGCCCTGGCTTGGATAGGGCTCTGTGAGCCTGACCCCGCTGTTCCAGGCAGTGCTGGCTTGGACAGGGCACTGTGAGGCTGGCCCAGGCCAGTGTAGGTGTGGCTGGCTTGGACAGGACTTTGAGAGCCTGTCGCGTGCTGGTCCAGGCAGTACTGGCATGGACAGGACTTTGAGAGAGTGTCCCACGCTGGTCCAGGCAGTACTGGCTTGGACAGGGCTCTGTGAGCCTGGCCATAGCTAGTCCAGGAGGAGCTGGCTTCAGCAGGGCTCTGTGAGGCTCGCCCGGTCCATTCCAGGAGCAGCTGGCTTGGACAAGACTCTGTGAGGTTGGCCCAGGCCAGTCTAGGAAGAGCTGGCTTTGACCGGGCTCTTTTAGGCTGCCCCGGTCCGGTCCAGGAGGAGCTGGCTTGGACAGGGTTCTGTGAGGCTGGCCCAGGCTAGTTCAGATGGGGCTGGTTTGGACAGGGCCCTGTTAGACTGGCCAGGTCCGGTCCAGGAGGAGCTGGCTTAGACAACTCTCTGTCAGGCTGGTCCGTTTCAGTCTAGGAGGAGCTGGCTTGGACAGGGCTCTATGATTGTGGCCCTTGCCAATCCAGATGGTGCTGGCTTGTACAGGACTCTGTTAGCCTGGCCTGGTCCTGATCAAGTGGTGCTGTCTTGGACAGGGTTCTGTGAACCTGGCCCGCACCAGTCCAAGTGGCGCTTGCTTGGACAGGGCTCTGTGAGACTGGCCCGGCACAGTCTAGTCCGAACTGGCTTGGACAGGGCTCTTTGAGGCTGGCCCCCATCAGTCCAGGCGGCGCTGGCTTGGACAGAGCTCAAGAGGCTGTCCCCAGGCTGGTCCAGGTGACCATGGCTTGGACAGGGCTCTGTGAGGCTGGTCCGGTCCGGTTAAGGAACAGTTGGCTTGGACAAGACTCTGTACCGTTGGCCTGTTCGACTCTAGGAGGAGCTGGCTTGCACAAGGCTCTGTGAGGCTGGACCTGTCCAGTCATGGAGGAGCTGGCTTGGACAGGGCTCTGTGAGGCTGGTCCAGTCTGGTCCAGGAGGAGCTGGCTTGCACAAGGCTTTGTTAGGCTGGACTGGCCAGTCTAGGAGGAGCTGGCTTTGATAGGGATCTGTGAGACTGTCCCACATGGATCCAGGCGGCGCTGTATTGGACAGGGCTCAAGAGGCTGGCCCAGGCTGGTCCAGGTGACCCTGGCTTGGACAGGCCTCTGTAAGCCTGGCCCGCACTGGTCCAGGCAGTGCTGGTTTGGACAGGGCTCTGTGAGACTGGCCCATGCCGGACCAGGCAGCACTGGCTTGGACAGGGCTCTGTGAGCCTGGCACACTCTGGTCAAAGAGCAGCTGGCTTAGACAGGGCTCTGTGAGCCTGGCCCGGTCCGGTCAAGGAGCAGCTGGCTTGGACAGGGCTCCGGGAGGCTGGCCAGGGCCGATGAAGGCAGTACTGGCTTGGACAGGGCTCTGTGAGGCTGGTACAGGCCGGTCCTGGTAGTGCTCGCTTGGACAGGGCTCTGTTACGCTACCCCGGTCCAGTCCAGGAGGAGCTGGCTTGGATAGGAATCTGTGAGGCTGGCCCAGGCCTGTCCATGGGGAATTGGCTTGGACAGGACTCTCTGAGCTTGGCCTGGGTCGCTTTAGGCAGAGCTGGTTTGGACAGGGCTCTTTGAGGCTGGTGCAGTCTGGTCCAGTTGGCACTGGCTTGGACAGGGCTCTGTGAGGCTGGCTCGGTCCATTCCAGGTGGCACTGGCTTGGACAGGACTCTGTGAGCCTGGCCTGGTCCAGTCCAGGCGGCGCTGGCTTGGACAGGGCTCTGTGAGCCTGGCACACTCCGGTCAAAGAGCAGCTGGCTTGGACAGGGCTCTGTGAGCCTGGCCCAGTCCGGTCAAGGAGCAGCTGGCTTGGACAGGGCTCCGGGAGGCTGGCCAGGGCCGATGAAGGCAGTACTGGCTTGGACAGGGCTCTGTGAGGCTGGTACAGGCCGGTCCTGGTAGTGCTCGCTTGGACAGGGCTCTGTTACGCTACCCCGGTCCAGTCCAGGAGGAGCTGGCTTGGATAGGAATCTGTGAGGCTGGCCCAGGCCTGTCCATGGGGAATTGGCTTGGACAGGACTCTCTGAGCTTGGCCTGGGTCGCTTTAGGCAGAGCTGGTTTGGACAGGGCTCTTTGAGGCTGGTGCAGTCTGGTCCAGTTGGCACTGGCTTGGACAGGGCTCTGTGAGGCTGGCTCGGTCCATTCCAGGTGGCACTGGCTTAGACAGGACTCTGGGAGCCTGGCCTGGTCCAGTCCAGGCGGTGCTGGCTTGGACAGGACTTTGTGAGCCAGCCCCGGACCAATTCAGGCAGTTCTAGCTTGGACTGGACTCTGTTAGCCTGGCCTGGGCCGGTCCAGGTGGCGCTGGCTTGGACCAGGCTCTGTGAGGCTTTACGGAGCCAGTCTAGGAAGAGCTGCCTTGGACAAGGCTCTGTGAGTCTGGACTGGGCCAGTCTTGGAGGAGCTGGCTTGGACAGGGCTCTATGAGGCTGGTCTGGTCTGCTCCAGGAGGAGCTGGTTTGGACAAGGCTCTGTGAGGCTGGACCGGGCCAGTCTAGGAGGAGCTGGCTTGGACAAGACTCTGTTAGGCTGGCCTGGGCTGGTCCAGGCTGCGCTGCCTTGGACAGGGCTCTGTGAGTCTGGTGCAGGCTGGTCCAGGTGGCGCTGGCTTAGACAGAGCTCTGTGAGACTGGCCCGGCCCAGTCTAGGAGGCGCTGGCTTGGACAGGGCTCAGTGAGTCTGGCCCGGTATGGTCCAGGTGATACTGGCTTGGACAGGGCTGGGTGAGACTGGCCAAGGACGGTCCAGGTGGCGCTGGCTTGAACAGGACTCTGAGAGCCAGGCCCGGTCCAGTCAAGGAGCAGCGGGCTTGGACAAGACTCTGTGAGGTTGGCCCGGGCCAGTCTAGGAGCAACTGGGTTGGACAGGGCTCTGTGAGGTTCTCCCAGGCCGGTCCAGGCAGTGCTGGCTAGGACAGGATTTTGTGAGCCTGTCCCTCATTGGTCCAGGTGGCGCTGGCTTGGACAGGACTCAGTCTGTCCCGGGCCAGTCCAGGGGGTGCAGGCTTGGACAGGACTCTCTGAGGCTGGCCTGGTCCGCTTCAGACGGTGATGCCTTTGACAGGGCTCTGTGAGGCCGGCCATGCACTGGTCCAGGAGGAGCTTGATTGAACAAGGCTTTGTGAAGCTAGACTGGTCCAGTCTAGGAGGAGCTGGCTTCAAAAGGGATCTGTGAGGCTGGCCCGGGCCAGTCTAGGTGGCAGTGGCTTGGACAAGGCTCTGTGAGGCTGGACCAGGCGAGTCATGGAGGGTCTGGCTTGGACAGGGCTCTGTGAGCCTGGTACAGGCCAGTCCACGTGGCACTGGCTTGGACAGGGCTGTGTGAAGCTGTCCTGGGCAGGTCCAGGTGGCCCTGACTTGTACAGGACTCTGTTAGCCTGCCCTGGGCCGGTTCAGGTAGCGCTGTCTTGGACAGGGCTCGTGAGCTGGCCCCGAACTGGTCCAGGAGGATCTGTCTTGGACAGGGCTCTGCGAACCTGGCCCAGGTCGGTCCAGGTGGTGCTGCTTGGACAAGGCTGTACCGGGACAGTCTAGGAGGAGCTGCCTTGGACAAGGCTTCGTGAGGCTGGACCAGGCCAGTCGTGGAGGAGCTGGCTTCGACAGGGATCTGTGAGGCTGGCCCAGGCTGGTCCAGGAGGAGCGGGCTTAGACAGGGCTCTGTGAGGTTGGTTTGGTCCGGTCCAGGGGGTGCTGGCTTGGACAGGACTTTGTGAGCCTGGCCCGAGCTGGACCAGGCGATGCTGGCATGGACAGGGCTCTGTGAGGCTGGTGCAGGCTGGTGCAGGTGGCAATGGCTTGGACAGGGCTCTGTGAGGTTGGCCCACGTTGGTCCAGGTGGCGCTGGCTTGGATAGGGCTCTGTGAGCCTCGCCTGCACCAGTCCAGGCAGTGCTGGCTTGGACAGGGCTCAGTGAGTCTGGCCCAGTCCAGTCCAGGAGGATCTGGCTTGTACAGGGCTCTGTGAGGCTGGACCAGGCCAGTCTAGGAGGAGCTGCATTGGAAAAGACTATGTGAGGCTGGACCGGGCCAGTCTTGGAGGAGCTGTCTTGGACAGGGCTCTGTGAGCCTGGCCCAGGCCAGTCCAGGTGGCACTGGCTTGGACAGGACTCTGTGAACCTGGCCTGGGCCTGTCCAGGTGGCGCAAGTTTGGACAGGGCTCCATGATTCTAGCCACAGCTGGTCCAGGAGGAGCTGGCTTGGACAGGTCTCTGTCAGGCTGGCCCGGTCTGCTCCAGGAGGAGAGCTGGCTTAGACAAGTCTCTGTGAGGTTGGACTGGGCCAGTGTAGGAGGAGCTGGCTTGGACAAGGTTCTGTGAGCCTGGTCCGCGCTGGTCCAGGTGGGGCTGTCTTGGACAGGGCTCCTGAGGCAGGCCCTGTTCTGGTCCAAGAGGAGCTGGCTTGGACAGGGTTCTGTGAGGCTGGCCTAGGCCAGGCCCATGTTGGTCCAGGAGGAGCTGGCTTGGTCAGGGCTCGTGAGGTTGGCCCCGGGCTGATCCAGGCTGCCCTGTCTTGGACAAGGCTCTGTGAGCCTGGCCCATGCCAGGCCAGGCAGTGCTGGCTTAAGACAGGGCTCGGTGAGTCTGGCCTGGTGTGGTCCACTTGTCGCTGCCTTGGACAGGGCTCTGTGAGCCTGGCCCGGGCCAGTCCAGGAGGAGCTGGCTTGTACAGGACTCTGTGAGGCTGGCACAGGCCAGTCCAGGTGGCGCTGGCTTGGACAGAGCTCTGTGAGGCTGGTCCAGTACGGTCCAGGAGGAGCTGGATTGGACAAGGCTCTGTGAGGCTAGACTGGGTCAGTCTAGGAGGAGCTGGCTTGGAAAGGAATCTGTGAGGCTGGCCTAGCTGGACCAGGTGGTGCTGGCTTGGACAGGACTCTATCAGCCTGTCCTGGGCCGGTCCAGGCGGTGCTGGTTTGGACAGAGCTCTGTGAGTCTGGCCCACATCAGTCCAGGTGATGCTATCTTGGACGAGGCTCTGTGAGCCTGGCCCAGGCTGGTCCAGGTAGCCCTGGCTTGGACAGAGCTCTGTGAGGCTGGCCCCGAGCTGGTCCTGGCAGTGCTGGCTTGGACAGGGTTCTGTGAGGCTGGTGCAGGCCGGTCCAGGTGGCATTGGCTTGGATGGGGCTCTGTTAGGCTGGCCAGGTCCAGTCTAGGAGTAGCTGGCTTGGAGAGGGCTCTGTGAGGCTGGCCTGGGATGGTCCAGGTGCTGCTGGCTTGGACAGGACTCTCTGAGCCTGGCCCGGGCCGGTCCAGGTTGAACCACATATCCAGCTCTGCTTTTTGCTGGCTATTTTGGAGTGTAAGCCCTGTAGAGTTTTCTGCCCCAGCTTGCTTTGAACTGTGATCTTCTGGATCTCAGGCTTTTAAGTAGTTAGGATTCCAAATTGGTTGGATTCAGTTTATTTTAAAGAAAGGTCTCAGCCGGGCGCCGGTGGCTCATGCCTGTAATCCTAGCTACTCAGGAGGCTGAGATCTGAGGATCACGGTTTAAAGCCAGCCCGGGCAGATAAGTCCATGAGACTCATCTCCAATAAACCACTAGAAAACCAGAAGTGGTGCTGTGGCTCAAGTGGTAGAACACTGGCCTTGAGCTGAAGAGCACAGGGACAGCGCCCAAGCCCAGAGTTCAAGTGCCAGGATTGACCAAAAAAAAAAAAAGAAAAGAAAGGATTCTACTTTTTAGTTTGAACATGGCCACAGTGAGTGTTGTAAACATGTGATGTTTGAGAATGATGGAGGCTGTCATTGCTCTAGGCTGCAAGTGTAAATCACAGATGTGACTTTGTGGTTAACAGCTTGAGTCCACGGAGACAGAAATACATAAACTTGTACAAATGAGAAAACTCAGAACTGTCAAATTTACAGGCCTATCTTTTTTTTAACAAATATCAATCAATATTTACGGTGCACTGTATGCATAAAATATATATGATATTTTTATTTATAAGTATAGTAAACATGCTGAGTTCAACAAACATTCTTGGTATGTGGGGCTTTTTTCCTCATGGGAATGAATTGTTCCTTGCTTCTTTTTAGAAAAAGATGTTACCATCTTTGAGATTTTTATGAGCTCTTTTCACATGGATAAAATAGCTTTGGGTGGTTGGAGACATGGATGCTTTTGCGTATTGCTATCATTTATCAGGGGGATGTAGCTTGCCTATAAAAAAAAACTTGTCTTGCCCGAAAGAAGCTTGATGCATGGACTTGGTTCCCAGTCCGCCTGCAAGCCCGCGGGCACTACCACCTTCCTCCCTGCCTCCCAGAGCACAGCCCAGATCTGGGGTGAAGGCCTGGGCAAAGCGGCTTGGAGAGCAAGGGGGGAGGGAAGAAGGGCTGATGGGCAGGTGGGCCATAGGAGCGCCAGTTCCTATCTGGCGGTGCTGTTGGGCCTGGCTGTCCGGCTGTCGCACTCGGCTGCTCCCTGCTCATATGGGGTCTTCTGCAAGGGGCTGATCCACACGCTGCTCATCTTCTTCAACCTGGCTTGGTGGCTGAGCATCAAATTCTGCTGCCAGTACATCATGGCTTCCATGATGCTCAACGTTGCACCTGTAGGTTCATATTGAGATCCACTGAAACCCCCTCTGCCAGACTCTCAGGTGCCCCCTCCCCAGGCTCATTGCATCAGAGAAAACAAACATGAACGATGGAAAAGGGACCCTGGACACCTGCCTGGCAGAAGCCCAGAGGCTGGGAGGGGATGACTTGGACACACTGTGGTGTAGCCTTAAGAATCAGACACAGAAGGGGAGCCCCTGCTCTGCACATGTGGGGGTAAAGCCACCTAGGGTTGATGGCAGTGGAAATTTCCAGGATGAGCAACAGACGTGAAGCGTGGTTGGAGCGTGGTTGGAGCCAGGCTGGCCTCTTGCTTCACTGGGCCAGCAAAGTGTCCCTGGGTCTGAAGGAGCTGATAGGAAAAAGTTCAGCCCCAGCTGCTCTGAGCCAGGTCATGAGGCCGTGTGATGCCTTGTGATGCTGTGTGTGTGTGTGTGTGTGTGTGTGTGTGTGTGTGTGTGTGTGTGTGTGTGTGTGTGTGTGTGTGACCACTATTCCTGCAGAAGAAGTTTGCTAGGGAAACTCTCAGGTGGGACTGGCCAAAAAGATGGCCTGGAGCCCCAAACAGCCACAGAGGATAACACCGCAAGGGAGAGCTCTGGGTATCAGGAAGGCCCTCCATGTGTGAAGCCAGAGGTTTTAAAGGGGAACCACAAACTGCTTTCCCCAGTGGGCTGGACCTACCTGTCCCCTTGTCCCAGCTGTCTGCAAGGCCACCTACCTGGCATGAAGGTCTCCCTGAGGGTGAAACCAGATGTGCTTCTCCTGTTTCCAGAGTGAACAATTGGGTACAAGAAAATTCTTCCAAGTGGCAAAAGTACATCAAGTGGTTTGCAGACACCATTGGGGATATTGGCACTGCAGTTTTCAAATTAGCAAATCCCTTATGCCATAGTTAAGGTACAGTCAGAACAGTAAAAATGCCAGATTAAAAATTTTAAGCATTGTCTTCGAATTAATTCTTTTGAATCAGTCTGGATAATATATGCTGCTGCCTCATGAAACCAGACAAAGCAGGTTGGCAAGTTTACCCTCACTCCAAGCCATTCATCTAGGAAGAGGATTTGGAACAGGTTTTAAATTGTGCTTGACAGACAATCAGACTTGGGGAAGTCTCTCAGGAGAGGATTACTCGATGGTAGCTTGTCTGATGCCAGCATGAAGTACCACGGATTTCTGGATCTCCAGTGTCCACCCTGCAAGCTTCAGTCCTAAGCTCCATCTGTTGTTACTTCAGCTTGTCCCTGATCACCTGATGGGAGTGGAAATGTGCCACATTGACCCCTCTGCTCTGATGAAGACTTGCTGAGTCCATGGCAAACTGTGCATTTTGGAAAATTATTTTGACCTGCAGCAAAATTTGATTTCCTTTCTCATACCCTCTACCTCCCAGCTTGAAATGCAGTTTGAAGAGAGACCTGATGGTGAAAGTTGCAATATTAAATTAGCATAATCTTCTCAAATTAGGAATCTGAGCAGTGTCCAGAAACGGAGCTCTGACTCAAGTGGTAGAGAGCCACTCTTGAACACAAGAACTAAGATACAGTACCCAGGCCCACTAAACAAAAGTCTAAATGGAGCATAATTTAAGCATTTTGGGAGTGAATGCATTCACAAAAGTCGGTATACACTTTTATTTATTATGATGCTAGTGATTTTGGCAGTCTTTGGGGGTTTAACTCAGGGCCTTCTGTTTATAAGACTGCCATGATCCCATAAACCCATAATTACAGCACTGTTCTTTGCTGGATAGTTTTAGGGTTCTATTTTCTGCAAAATATGCACCTGAGCTGCCATCTGTAATCTCTAGCTATTCACTACTGTGTCCAGCTTCCTTCTATAGAAAAAGTCTCTGGACATTTTCTCTATGGGTTGGCTTAGCATTGAGATCTGCCCAATGTCAGCTTCTACATGGGAATGATAGGTGCACATCATTCTGTGCAGCTGTAGTTCAGTCCTTCAATTTTTGGCTTCCTAACTAACAAGAATTACAAACATGAATCACCAACACCTACATTATAAGCATTTTTAAATAGATTGCCTTCATTTGTTTTTTCATTGTATATCTTTCTCCCCTTGTAATATTACTTGGTTCAAATGAAGTTTTTACCAGTATGCTGTAACATATGCAAGCCACACATCAAATAGAATCTGATCAAAATCAGAATTGATAAATGATGGATACAAAGAGACCTGAGAATATTTGAATTTTTTATGAAAGGTTATTTTTCTTTTTGAAACCAAGTTTGCCCTACAGTAAAATTCCTTTGAAACAATTCCAAAAGCAAGGTCATTCATAGTAAAAATTTGGAAGTTACTTCAATATTCACATTATATATCTGTTAAATAAAGGTGCATTATATATCACTTAGTATTTTTAAATGTTTTGACATACTATTAACTGCAAAAAGCAAATCTGTATACAAATTATGATTGCAACCGCGCGCACACACACACACACACACACACACACACACACACACAAAATATCTATTCAAAAATGTGAAAAGCTAAGCTGGGTGCCAGTGGCTCATGCCTATAATCCTAGCTACTCAGAAGGATTAGATTTGAGGATCATGGCTCAATGCCAGCCCAGGCAGAAAAGTCCATGTGACTTTAATCTCCAATAAACTACTCAGAAAAAGCCAGAAATGGTGCTCAAGTAGTAGTGTGCTAAACTTGACAGAGCCCAGGCCTTGAGTACAATCCCCATATATGCCAAAAAAGAAAAAAACTGAAAGGAAATGGTTATATACTTTAATTATGAATTAATATAGGAAAAATAACACACACATATATTAATTCATAATTAAAGTAACATCTATATTATGTTAAAGTGTATGCTTTATATATATACTTAAAATATATACGTAAAAGTATAAAGTAATATATATAACTTTGATTATAGAATAAAATTACATATATACATCATATTATAAAATAACATATATATTAATTTAATTACAGAAAGAAATTTATAACATTTAAGTGAAATTAAGCCCAGAAGGAAACTAATATCTGAACAAACCCTGGTGTTGAGACATAGCTTTCTTTGCCCATCTCTAGGTTATCACAGGCATTTTCTCAATGCTCATATTAGTTTTCACGTATTTTTTGTGTGTTACTTAAAGCTTCCACATGTTAATATAATTTGTGTGTGTGAAAGAGAGAGCGAGACCCCAACCACATGATAAGAGCAATGACCTGTCTCTGGAACTCAGAATTCAGAACCATTCCCCAAGTGTCCCACAGGAGTAATTTAACATTTAGATATTCTTTTAAATTATTCTTTTACAATGTAATCAACATGTATAAGACAGCTACTGCATACTATGTTTCATATAAAATATCAGTGTATGAGACAAAAACTATTATGCCTTTTTATATATTAGAAAGTAGAGGTGGGTCTGGGAAGGTGGCTTAGTGATAGAGTGCTTGCCTTGCATGCATGAGGCCCTGGGTTCGATTCCTCAGCACCACATAAACAGAAAAGGCTGGAAGTGGTGCTGTGGCTCAAGTGGTAGAGTGCTAGCCTTGAGCTGAAGAGTTCAGAGACAGCGCCCAGCCCTACAGTTCAAGCCCCACTACTGACCAAAACAAAAAACAAAGACAGAAAAAAAGAAACTAAGTAAGTAGAGGAACAGAATAAATAACTTCCAAGAGTGCAACAGCTAACTAGAGATGGAATGAGGATATGAACCTAAGCTTAGTTCACAAACTCTCTGAAGCTATGACTTGGGATTTTAGAACTGAGTTTGAACAGAAACTGCTGTTGTCTCCAAGATGCTTTTAGTGGCACTAGTTACAGTGAGAATGCAGATGATGGTGGCTCATAGAGATTTAGTAGTTTGGCATTGCTCAGGAGACACTTAAGTCAACTTCATTCTTGTTTACCTCACGATTAGCCCTTTCTCCAAGTATTTCCCATGTACAGAATACTAGTTTCTACTCATCCTCCATTTACAAGCCCAACACTGTAGGAACCAAACTTTTTGTCCCTAAATTGCAGGTGGTCAAATAAAATAGCAGTAATAACTAGTTTTCCAAATGCAGACAGAAGTTATTAAGCTAAAAAATATTGCAAAGTTTTTTTGCCAATTATTCTTTGGGTTTTAAAAAATAGTTAATAAAGTACCACATATAAAAACATGTAACAAATGGTATCATGAGCATCTGATACTCACCATTTAGTTTAAATATTAAGCAACCAGAATTTTTACAGTCTTTGAGGATATGCCTCTAATACCATCCAAACCCCAACAGCACCCAAACCCCAATCCAGAGATCATCACTATCCTGAATTATGTTTCCCATTCCCTTGCTTTTCTTCATGTCTTTGGAGAGTTTATATAAATAGAATGAAACCAAATATGCTTTTCTGCAACTTGCTTTTATCACTAAACATTGTATTATTATGATTTACCCAATAGTGATCTCAATGGCTAGAGATTACTTTCTCTGCTATGTAATATTCCATTGTCTAAGTATACAAATATACCATCATGTATTCATGCATCCTATTGTATATTTACATCATTTCCTGTTCTTTTATCCTTAGCAATAATGCAGCCACATTGCACATGTCTTCTTGTATACTTGTTAGGAAGATGGATCTAACATTTAAATGGTTGATTCAAAAGTATGCCCAACTTCAATTTTATTAGTCAATGCCATTGCTGCTCTAAACCTGTATACACCTGTGACTCCCATTGCTGGAAAGCCCTTTCTGGAGTATGTATTGTTTAGTTTCTTCAGTCCAACAGGTGCTCTGATTTAATTTGAGATTCTCAGATAAGAAGAATAAGCTTATTTCTTGTCTGTTTCTATGATAGGACTATTTAAATATATGTCCGCTTTTCCACCAGAGTGATGGTTCTGTCCATAGAATGCTGTGATGAAGGATGAAGAATTACTCATGAAACAATATATTGCCCAGAAGAAATGAGTTTAATCAGCAGACATGTTCCAACTGCAGTCTTTTTGACCCCCATTTTTTTTAGGCGCTAAAACATTTTCTTGGGAAAGGTCTTGGTTGCAGATCAAAGGTCTCATTCCAAAGGACTGTTAACAGGATGTAGTCAGATAAGTACACTCAGGAATTTATCCTGTCTTTTGGCAGGATTATGGCAGAAAATCAAATAGGCAGCAGGAATCTTGAGTCAGACACCAGATAAACATTCATACCAACAGTAGTTTCCTGCTGGTATCGGGGACACTCCATGCACACTGTGCACTCATACTTCCTGCTCCCAAGCATAGTTCTCATGAGGCTAGAGGGTTACACATATCTCCTGTTTTCATTTTTAAAACAGCCATTTGTTGTTGTGAAGAAAGCAGTATGATCATCTTCATTCTATTCTGTTCTGTTCTGGATATTGCATCACATATTACTTGAAAGACTGAAACAAAAAGAACAATTATTCCTATAGCATATAATCCAAATATGTAAAGATTCAGTTCAGAAAAGTAATTTTTAAGACTTAGCCAATTAAGACGGTCTTGTGGTTCCTTGAGTACTGACTGATAAATATAGCTTTGAAGCTCATTTACTTTAGGTAATTAGGAATGTAACATTTCCATTTCCTGGTGGAGGGAATCAGAGAAAGCACCATGGAGATAACTTTTGTTTTTCTGATTAACAAATATTTTATTTAGCAATTTTGTATATAATTAGTTTCATACTTTTTAAGTATTTATTTATATTATGAAAATAATGTACAGAGGGGCTACAATTATATGGGCAAGGTAATGCGTACATTTCTTATCAAGCATTGTTGCCTCCTTCTTTGTTTCCCCTTCCCATCTCCCACCTCCCCACCTCTGCCTTCGCCCCTCCCCCCCGCAAAGTTGTAAAGTTCATTTTTGGACATAATGTCTTGTACATCTCATTGTTGCAATGGGTTCCCCTGTATCCCTATTTAAACAATTTGTTTTTTCCCTTCTGCTCCCTAAATTATACCAACATCAAATATAATGAAAGCAGGGGTTATACCATGGGGGAGCGACATACAAAGCAACAGAGAAATCATCTTATAAATATGTTAGAAAAAAAACATTTGAATACTTGTCTTGGGGTTCATTTCACCTAGCATCAACTTACCTGACCTTTTCTGCTTGTTTCAGGCATATAGTAGTTATTGCAAATAAGGGAAACCATGGGACCTATGTTTCTTTGGGCCTGGCTTACTTCACTTCATATAATTTTTTCCAAGTCTTTCCATTTCCTAACAAATGGGGAAATGTCATTCTTTCTGATGGAGGCATAGAATTACATTGTGTGTGTATATATATATATATATATATATATATATCTCACATTTTCTTGATCCATTCATCTACTAAGGGGCATCTGGGTTGGTTCCATATCTTAGCTATGGCAACAAATAATGCTTCAATAAACATAGTCATGCTGGTAGCATTATTATGGTCTTATTTGTGATCATTTGCGTAAATGCCCAAAAGTGGGATTGCTGGGTCATAGGGGAGCTCTATGTGGAGCCTTTAGAGGAACCTCCATACTACTTTCCAAAGTGGTTGAATAAGTTTACACTCCCACCACCAATGCAGTAAGGTTCCCTTCTGTCCACATCCCCTCCAGCATCTGTTGTTACTAGAGTTCTTGATTATAGCCATTCTAACTGGGGTGAGGTGGTATCTCAATGTTGTTTCCATTTGCATTTCTTTTATGGCTAGAACACCTCCCATCTAAGAAAAGCCCAGGACCAGATGAATTTACAGCAGAATTCTACAAGGCCTTCAAAGCAGAGCTCACACCAATACTCCTCCAACTCTTCAACGAAATTGAAAGAGAAAGTTCACTACCAAACACATTCTATGAAGCCATCATAGTCCTCATCCCAAAACCAGGCAGGGACTCATCAAAGAAAGAAAACTACAGACCCATTATTTGATTAACATTGATGCAAAACTTCTTAACAAAATTTTGGCTAATCGACTTCAACAATTCATGGAGATGTTTTATCACTAGTTTACAATCATGTTGGAAGGAATTATAAGGTAAAGGAGCCACACATTGTTTTTCAAAACCAGGATCATACTGAGTTACTGTCTCTCAAATAGAGCCTGCTGCCATTCAATGACTTACACCAAAACATCTAGCCTTGTCAGAATTATTTCGTCTGTATGAGTTTGTCTTACTCTTACTCCCTGAATTGAGTTATTATCAATAGTGGATAAGTAAGATAAAAACTGATTTTCAGGATTTCAAGGAGCTGAACTTGCTGGGTTCTTGCTCGGTCAACTTTCTATTTATGGCTGAGTTAAAGAACTGGTTTTTTCAGCTGTTGATAAATCTTGACACAGCTAGCGGGAACCACTACAGTCCTGTAGAAGAGAGAATACAAGCATATAATAATACGTACTAATCCTTATTATAAGGTCCTTTCCAGAACCTGCTGCCTTGAAGGTCTTTTGCCAGGACTTTGGGTTCAAGTTACTTAAAAATGTATTTCAGCTGCTACAAAACCATATTGGTCACAGTTTAAAATTTTTTAGGGTAAATGAGATTTTAGTTAATTGATCTCCAGGGGATATACCCTTATTTCCTAGCAACTCTACCACTTGAGCCATATCTCCACTTCTGTTTTGATTTTGGGTTGATTCAGGATAAGAATTCATGTTCTGCCCAGAGTGGCTTTGACCTGTGATCCTCAGATCCACAGCTCCCTAACTAGAGAAGATTACAAGCATGAGCCACTGCAGCCTGGTCATTATTACATTTTAATTTTTGTGGAATTCCCATGTGACTAAAAATTTCTAAGAACTGAAATCTGAAATGTTTATTGCTTCTCCACTTGATGGAATGGCATGGAATGAGAAATGAGAAAAGTATCAATAACAAAAACATAACATTGTCTCCAAAGGAAGGGGACATGAGTAATATCAGTCTGCCAAATGGTATTGGAAAGTAATTGTGCAGAGTTTACTAGATTTAATACTAAGTGCTTTCTCTTTTTTTAAGTTTACATGCATTTTATATTTTTCCTGATATTTGGAAAGACAACTGACTATTATTTATCAAATTTTCGGTTTGACATCTATGCTTTTTATCAGTTTATATGTTCATTGTTTTGTGCTTTTTGTATTTCTCTAATAATTTTATCATTGACATAGTAATTTTTTTCTTTACCAGTAAATGTAATATTTGTTTGCTTTCCTAACTTTGTTATACCAGCCAGCAATTCAGAAATCATGTTTGAACAAATAGGAGTAGACATCTTTGCTTTCTTTCTGTCTCTAAAGTGGATTCTTTTAATATTTCACTACTAAGTATTAAGTTTAACATTGGCAGTTCCTCTACATCCTTTATTACTTTAACAATGTCTATATCTATATATAAATTTATAAACATTATCTTAAATGAATATTAATTTTTCTTTTATCATACGATTATAATTTTTTAATTGTGAAAATACCATATACAAGGGTTCCAATTACATAAGCAAGGTAGTCAGTACATTTCTTATCAAGCATTGTTGCCTCTTCTTTTTTTTCCCCTTACCAATCTTGCCCTCCCATCTCCCCCACCTGTATCCCCCCCAAGTTGTAAAGTTCGTTTTTCCAGATAATGTTTTGTACATCTCATTGTTGCAATGAGTCCACCTGTATTCCTATTTAAACAATTTGTTTTTTTCCTTCCCCTCCCCAAATTATACCAACATCAAATACAGTGAAAACAGGGGTTATACTGTGGGGGAGGGACATATAAACCAACAAAGAAATCATCTTATAAATACATTAGTGTATATAAATGTTACATAAACAAAAATTAAGCAAAGACAGTACATTTCTAGGATAGTGTAGCGTTAATTTCATTATAATATATTTCATTTCTACATATTGTTACTTTTTCAAGTACATATTATACTTTTTCAAAAATTTGCATTTATTTTTACAATTGAGGTTGGCCTATAAGTCTATACTACATTTTGCTCTGACTCAATTTTGTCATCAAAATTTGATAACTTCACAGAGCGGTTAGATAGCATTCTGCCTTTCATCTTATACTCTGGAATGATTGGCAAAATTAGTTTTTTAGTTTTTTTTAAAAAATTAACTTTTCAAGCTGGTCATGATAATATGCATTTGTAATCCCAGTGATTCAGGAGACAGAGATCAGGGAAATTGTGATTAAAGGCTAGCCTAGTAAAAAGTTAAGACACCATTTCAGAGAATGCACTGTGTGGCATGTCTTAATCCCAGCTAAGTGGGAGGCAGAGATGAAAGTACTATGGATCATGGATAAAATCAGGAAACCCTATCCAAAAATAACTAAATCACAAGAATTCTGGGAGTATTGATAGATGGAAGAGTACTTGCTTAGCTGAATTAAATACCAATGTTACAAAGAAAAATAAAACCTTCTGACATCATAAACTTTTAGTATCATTATCTTCTACTTCATTTATTTATACACTCTGTTCATCTTTTCATGAATTCTTTAGTTGGCTGCCTTGTCCATTGATTTTTCAGGTTTTATTTTCTAATAAAAGCTTTTAGAGCTGTATATAATCAATCACACCCATGAGCTGTTCTATAATTGTTTTTGTATCATTCAGATCTAACACATCTTAATGTCTACCAGACTATAAGTTATGATCCATGAGTTCCTTGTTTTTATTTCTGTATATAGTAACTTCATAGTTACTTTTCTTATTTATTTCTACCATTATTACACTAGGCTACATAATGTAAATATCGGTTAATTTTTACAAAGGCCCTTTAGGTTATAAAAATCCCTTACTTTTTTGAATGATTCACCTTATTTTCTATTTCTTTCTACATTTTTCAAGAAAAATTCTTATAGAAACTAACATGTTAAGCCAAGTGCCAGTGTCTCACGCCTGTAATCCTAGCTACTCTGAGGATTGCAGTTCAAAGCCATCCCAGGCAGGAAAGTCCCTGAGAATCTTATCTCACATAAACCACCAGAAAACCAGAAATGGTGCTGTGGCTCAAGTGGTACAGCCCTATCGTGGAGCTAAGGAACTGTCATTTGTTATCAAACTCAAAAATACTATGTTTATAAGGCAATGTGAAAAGAGTGAAGGGTAATTAAGCTAATCTGAATTGGATCTTAAAATATATAAATACCAGTTCAAGAAAAATGTATGAAATCTGGAAGAAGATGAAAACACACATGCAATGGCATACAGGCCAAAAATGTGGAATGGTTTAGTGTGAAGAATGAAGAATTACATTCTTTCTTCAGTGCACCACTGCCCTATGAGATGAGGGGTCCCCTGGGGCAAACATGTATTGTACCTGCCATCTGATTAGCTCTGAAGGCATTCACTAACCCACTGCCCAAAAGTAGATCTAACAGAAGAGCACTTTTATTTGAGGTCCTCAGTGCCTGAAAGGTTTGATTCTGGCCCTCCCCCACCCAAATAGCAATAAATTTGCTGGTGGTGCAATCCAATGACTACTGATTGGAATAAAAGCCAAAAGCTCTTCAAGCCATGGTTCCTGATTTATTTGATTTTAATTGACCATTAAACCTCTATATGGACAGCTCACATCTATGCTTTCACTGCTATTTTCAGCCCAGTGGAAAACATTTTATGAGCATAATAGGTACAAGAGACTGAGCTTACAAAGATGAATATGGGGACTCTAATTCTTGGGTAACTCAATGTTCACAAAAACACAATTCTTCACATCTAATTCGTATCTTCACAACTTCTCTTTCCTATACCTTATCTCTCTGACAGTGTCAGGACCCAAAATATGTTTCTCTTCTCCTAGTATTCAACCTATTTTTTTGTTTCTGTATATAGTCTCATTGTATTGGAGGAATTTCACAATCAATCTATTTGCTTTCAGATATAAATCTTACTAAACAAATAACCACATGGATACAAGTGATCTTTCTAAAGCACAAATCTAATCACTGAGTTCGCTAAATTCTAACTTTAAAACCCCTCTCAGAGGCACATGGATCCATTCTCTTTCCCCTGACTAACCAGCTAATTATTGGTTCTGCTCCACCTAACAAATACTGATATCCAATCATACTCAAATACGTTAATCTCTTACAGATTTTGCCCCAGTAGTCTTTTCCTCAATTTAGTCCTACAAACCTTGGACTTGATTAATCTATCCATAGGCAATTGGCCATCGTACTTATATCAACTTATTCCTCCAAAATCAACACTACCCTTGTACTTACATGTCAAAGGGATGAAACAATATACCTGCCATTGATGGCTTTTCTGTATGCCAACAATGAGAAGAGTGCAGCTGAAATCAGGAATGCAACTCCATTCATAATAGCCCCACAAAAAAAAACCCTAGGAATTAACTTAACCACAGAAGTGGAGGACCTCTATGATGAAAACTTTAAAAACCTGAAAAAGGAAATAAAAACAGAACTTAGAAAGTGGAAAAACCTTCCATGCTCCTGGATTGGAAGGATCAACATTGTGAAAATGGCAATACTTCCCAAGGCTATCGACAAATTCAATGTGATACCCATCAATATTCCAACCCCATTCTTCAAGGTAGTAGAAGAGGCAATCCAAAAATTCATATGTAACAATAAAAGACCCTGAATAGTAAAAACGAGCCTTAACAGAAACAATAGTGCTGGAGGAATGCCAATACCAAATTTCAAACTCTAATACAAAGCCATAGTAATCAAAACAGCTTGATACTGGCACAAGAAGAGACCTCAGGACCAATGGAATAGAGCTGGAAACTCAGAAATGATCCCACATATCTATCTATAGCAACCTAATGTTCGATAAAGGAGATAAAAAACTAGAATGGAAGAAAGACAGCCTATTCAGTAAATGGTGCTGGCAACATTGCTTAATCACCTGTACAAAATGAAAGCTAGATCCTTATACATTACCCTGCATCAGAATCAACTCCAAATGGATCAAAGTCTTCAAAGTCAAAGTAGACACCCTGAAAACATTATAGGAAGGAATAGAAGAAACTCTAGGGCTCCTTGGCACAGACTGAAATTTCCTTAATAGAGACCCAGAAACACAACAAATCAAAGAAAAGTTGGAAAAATGGGCTTCCATGAAGCTGCAGAGCTTCTGCATGGCAAAGGACATAGCTAGCAAGATCAATAGAAAGCCCACGGATTGGGAGAAGATCTTCACTAGCCAAACAACGGATAAGGGTCTCGTAAAATATACTTGGAACTCAAAAAAGTAAATTCCCCAACAACAAATCCTCAAAGAAACAACTGCCCAATAAATAAGTGGGCTAAAGACTTAAAGAGAAACTATTCTGAAGAGGAAAGAAGGATGGCCAATAGTCACATGAAAAATGCTCAAACTCTCTAGGCATAAAAGAAATGCAAATCAAAACAACATTGAGATACCACCTCACCCCAGTTAGAATGACTAAAATCAAGAACTCTAATAACAACAGCTGCTGGAAGGGATATGGCCAGAAAGCAACCCTACTGCATTGTTGGTGTGAATATAAACTTGTTCAACCTCTTTGGAGAGCAGAATGGGTGTTCCTCAAAAGACTCCCCACAGAGCTCCCCTATGATCCAGCAATCCCACTTTTGGGCATTTACCCAAATGATCACAAACAAGACCATAATAAAGCTACCAGCATGACTATGTTTATTGCAGCATTATTTACCATAGCTAAGAAAGATATGGAACCAACTCAGATGCCCCTCAGTAGATGAATGGATTAAGAAAATGGTATATATATACAATGTAATTCTATGCCTCCATCAGAAAGAATGACATTGCCCCATTTGTTAGGAAATGGAAAGACTTGGAAAAAATTATACTAAGTGAAGTAAGCCAGATCCAAAGAAACATAAGGTCCCATGGTTTCTCTTATTTGCAATAACTAGTAAATATCTGAGACAAGCAGAAAAAGTCAGATAAGATAATGTTAAGTGAAATGAACTCCAAGATAAGGACACAAGTGGTTTTGTCTTTCTTGCTATTGCTCCTAATGTATTTATAAGGTACCACATGTTTTCTTTGTTGCTTTGTATGTCCCTCCCTCATGGTATGACAACCTATTTTCACTATATTTGACGTTGGCATAATTTGGGGAGCAGCAGGGAAAAAATTTGTTTAAGTAGGGAAACAGGTTGACCCATTGCAACAATGAGATGTACATGATGCTATGTTGAAAAATGAACTTTACAATTTAGGCAGGAGGGTGGAGGAGAGTGTAGGTTTGGAGATGGGAGGGAAGGAACGGTAGGGAACAAAACAAAGGAGGCGGCAACAATGCTTGATAAGAAATGTACTCATTACCTTGGTCAAGTAACTGTAACCCCTTTGTACATTATTTTCACAATAAAAAACTTAATTAAAAATATATCTACCATTGATCCTACCAAAGGACATACAGTATTGTTATGTCCAATTTTCCTGAAGGCCTTTCTTTGCCAGTCATGTTGGTGACCTTCTTAAACTTGTCTACGTACAAAATTGTAGTATGATTACTACAAACTTATCATAATACATATTTAGTTGGATTGTATAACTAGGAAGGCTCAAAATTGGAGACTCTCAACTCCTCCCTCTTGTTCTCAGTCATCCAAGCATTGTCTCTACCTATTTCCCTACTTTTTCCTCTCTGTGTCCAAGACACTCTATATATCCTACATCCTCTTCTCTTGGTTCCCTGCTCCTCTCTTAGTCCCTTCCTTGACAATGTCCTCTTTCTCTACCTGCTTAGTCTGCTGCTCTGTTACCTAAGTGCTCTCTTGCTGTTTGCATTTTCTCTTCAATATTCTCTAGCTAGATGTTTCACCATTCCTATCCAGAGCCCTTCTATTTCAATAACAGCACCAGAGAAGAGACAAATTAAGCTTTTAGTAAAACCGTGTTACGTAACAAAATAAAAACTGATCAAGTAAAAACGTCACTGATTTTTCCAAATGCTGTTACCAATTTTCATTCAAAATCAATTACTATTACTGTGGATATACAAAACAAAAAGTCTTAGTTAATTAAAAAAATTGACAAATATGTCAAATTGGTTATAATGTGAAATTCAAAAATGAATTTCAATGATGTCAAAATATTAGCAAAACAGCAAATGACTCTAAAGATGATTTGAAAAAGTATACACTGAAAGACTCCTATAAGAAATGGTGCTAGTATATATTAGAAGAATATATTTACATACAAACTCAAGAAAGATGTACCTATAAGCATATGACTGAGTCTCACTATGAAACTTAGCTTTAAAAAGAATTAAGCCAAGGCTGTGGACATGACCTCAATGTTATGCATAAAGAAAAGGATATTCACTTACTTAGCAAGACATCATGTTTGCTTGACTCTGTGTCAAGAACATTATGTTCTTATTAAGGAGACTAAATTATTACATCTAGTTGAGGTATATGTTTTTATCCTAGGACTAAGAAGGCTGAGGTGGGAGGATTATGAGTTCAAGGCCAACCTAGGCTACATTCTAAGACCCTCTCAGAAAAAAGAAAAACCTTAAATATGTTGCCAAGTAAATTTACAAATGAACTCATAAGTGATAGTTAGTTATCTATCTTAACCTGAAGTATTTTCTCCCTGTTGGATATATAGCAAGGGAATCTAAATTTAAGTCATTGAGGGCCAGAGAGAAAATCTTCCTTGCACTTGTACATTTTTACATACACATTCTCATAAATAATTTAGCTGAGTCCTAATATCAGATTTAAAGGAAATTTTCCAATGTTGGGCAAAATAAAATTGTACTCTGTTGACTTGCTTGGAGTAAAAATGAAACTTGGTTGAAAAATAAAAATATTTTTGTTTATAATTATTACAAAGACTTTAGTTATTCTTGACTTTATCTTGTAAACTTAGTATAACACCAAAAGGATTTTGAGGTTTCTACAAAAGGTTTTGAAGAAAATGTTCCCTGTGTCTGTAGCAAATATATATCTATATGTGTATGTATATATGTGTACATATGGATATATAATATATTCATATATACATAGAGTCATAAATTTGTAAATATGCATTAATTGTATGTATGTATGTATGCATATATTATATATTCATATGTATTTGTAAATATGAATTATTTGTACTGACTTTTGTTCTCTTATTTCTCCCACCACATACCCTACCCCTCACCCTTTTCAGGTAGCTTTATTAAAATACATAAATGAGGAACCAACTAAAAACTGAAATACAAGCTAAGTAAACCCCAAGGTACAAATATTTCTATTACAAATGATTATACTTAGAACCGAGCACAAAATAATGGCATCTTGCTTTTTCCACCTACTATTGAAGGTAACTGAGGGTAGAAGGGAAGATACCACTTGAGTAACCCATTTACAGACTGTAACTCATTCAGACTGTAAACACACGTTTCCACAGCTTTTTAGCAGGCCATAGGAAGTTCAAAGGCAATTATAAAAAATTATATAAAAATTAAAAAAATTTTAAGTGTGTCACATAAAGGCAGTAACTTAAAAATTCACCCAAAAGGTGTTCATCACCTACTGATTTCCTGGCTTTGTTTTATCTTATCATCAAATTAGCTGCTCTTCCACCTGAACTCAATATACTAAGTTTGTAGGAAGCAAGTCATGAATATATAACCAACTCTTCTCCTTACCTACAAAGCTCACCACAAGTCCTATCTTTCAAACGTGAAAGTGAGAGAAAATAGGGGACTTTTTCTCTCTCAAGCATTTCTTTAAACATCCAAGCTAAGCACCAAGACATAAATCTAAACTACAATCTAAAATTTATCTCCTAAGGTTTTCTCTCTATATATCCTTTTTCCTATCTATTCTACCTTGAGCTCAGATCTAGCCAGTATTATCCTCTCCTAAATCAACATGTCTTCCTATTCCTCTCTCTGATGTAAGTTTTCTCCAATTTTTAATGTACTAGCCACACAGCAACTACAGTTGTGATCCTGTCACTCCCTAGTTCTCATTAACTACAGAATAAAGGCCACATTCTATAGAATGATTTATGAAATACTTCAAACTTTTCCAAACCTACCTCTTCCTCCACCACACACTCTACTCATTATCATTAACATATTTTTATCGTAAAAATACTGTACAGAGGAGTTACAGTTACAGGAGTAAGGTCATGAGTACATTTCCTATTGAGCATTGTTACCTCCTCCTTTGTTTTTCCTCTACCATCCCTTTCCTCCCCACCCCCAAAGTTGTAAAGTCCGTTTTCAACATAGTGTCTTGTACAACTCATTGTTACAATGGATCAACCTATATTATTTAAGCATTTTTATAATGTCTGATACCATAAATTTTCATGTCTCCATTCATGTGACTCTTCCTATCAAACTATTTTCAATTCTTCATCTCATTTTGTTAACTCTGAATCAACCTTGAAGATTTCCATTTAAGACAATATTCATCAAGGAAAGTTTGTCTAACATCAATTCTTCCTCTCTGTCCAGTCAACTCAAGCTGGGGATGCTACTTGCCTCCTGTAATCTCAGGACTCTTTAATTTCCCACTTTTTGTGGATATTTTTTCTTCTATTGTTTTGGTGCAGGTACTGGAGCTTGAACTCTAGGCCTGGGTGCTGTCCCTGGGTTTCTTTGGTTTTCTTTTCACGTCTGGCTTTTTTTCTTGTTAACTGGAGATAGTTTCACAGATATTCCTACTTAGGATGGCATCCTACTCAACATCCTGAGTAGCTAGGATTATAAATTTAAGCCACCAGCACACTGATATCTACTTTCTACCTTTTTTTTTTAAATTTTATTTTATTTGTGAACATGCTGTTGCAAGTGTGTGTGTGTGTGTGTGTGTGTGTGTGTGTGAGTGTGTGCATTTGTGCACACACACACGCTTGAACTGATGGCCATGACCTGAGCATTGTCTTTGAGATTTTATGCTCAAGGCTACAGCTCTACCACCTGAGCTACAGTTCCACTTCTGGCTTTTTAAATGTTTACTTTATTAAATGTTTTAGTAAATGTCTACTCCTTTGTACAACTACCTAAATATATTTTTAATGTCTCACAGACTTTCCTGCCCAGACTGACTTCAAACCACCACCCTAAGATTTCAGCCTCTTGAGTAGGTAGGATTATAGGTGTGAGCCACCAGTGCCAGTTGTGATTTGTTTTTAAATCACCCATTTGAATCATTTTATATTTTTTATTCTTGTGATGTATCTGGCTGATTATGCTTCATCTCTTCTGTAGCTATGGAGTAATATAAATGACTTGTGGGACAGCCTAATACTCCAGAACTGTGAGGCTATTGCTCATTCTTTCCTGCTGTCCAACTGCAAGAAATGCAAATCTTAATAACAGTCATCATAGCTAAATACATGTTGGTAGATAATATTAGCAAAACAATAACATGTAATTATTTCATTTCATAGCAGGTATTTGAAGCTACTTGGCCTCAGCCTTGTCTTCCTATTTCAGAAGATTTCCTGCCTACTGTTCTTATCTTCTAATGGCACCAACTTATTTTCAAGTTTGTAAAGGATCAAGTTTAAAGAGCTTTTATATAAATCCTATATCCAAATAAAATCTCAAAATGTATTGCAGGAACTTAGAGGGTGAGTGATTGTCAGTCTGTGGAAATTAAAAGCAAGAAAGGATAGGTAATCCAAGAACACTTTTCTTGGGAGCTGGAAAAAAATTTAAAATATGATTTTAGGCCTCTGATCATTGGCAATGAGTATCCAGTTGTGAATGAGGGGGGAAGGGAGAAAACCTGGCAGTTCTTGGGCCATAAAAATGTAACTAATTTAGATATGCACTGAGATTAACATCTGTAATGCTAGACAGTCAGGAGACTATCTTGGGTAGAAAGGTCTGTGAGACTCTTATCTCCAATTAACCAATAAGTAACAATAAATGAAAATGTGGCTCAAGTGCCAAATTTGAGTAAAACAACACAAGTGAAAGCTTACAACATTGAGTTCAACCTCACTATTGGCACCAAAAAAAAATTAGAAAAAAAAGATAATTTAGCTGTGATTCTCCACCTGCAATGGGGCTCTTTCCACTCAGTGAAGAAAGAGTAAGATGTACATAAGCTACCTTCACAAATAAACTCTCAACAGTAACAATAAGCTAATTACCTAAGTTTGTACACAGGTAACCAAATTAATCAACAGTTTTCCCCAGAAACTTCTGTAACTAAATATAGATCCAATCTCATATATTAATTTAACAATCATTCCATATTCTACCAGCCAATTAGAACAGAGTTTAAGGAGCCATAAGCACCAGAAAGTGCACTGGAGCACAAAGCTACTTATAGACAGGTGTGCAAACAATGAACATCTTGTTCATCGCCTACAAAGTTGAATGCTAGATTCTACTCATTTCTTCCTCCAAAAAATATGAGCAATTAGGAATAAAAATCTCAAAGAAAACTGAAGTCATATTGCTTTTTGTTTAAAGCTGAAAAAAATGACAAAGGCCTTTTTTTCTCCATTTTTGGTGCATTCATTTTTTTCTCCTGTTTCCTACACACAAGGCCAGAAACATTTCCTCTACCAATGTCCTGATGTCCAAAAACATCCTTATCTAAGTAGAAATCAAGAGAGTGGACTTACCAAGCACTGGTGGTTCCTCTACTCAGGAGATTGAGATATGCGGATCAAGGTTAGAAGTCAGCCCTGGAAGAGTTCATGAGACTCTTATCTCCAATTAACCACCAAAAAGCTGGAAGCTTTTGGCTCAAGGGTCAAATGTCACCTTTGAGCAATAAAGCTAAGGGGACAGCACAGGCCCTGAGTTGAAGCACACAAAAAAGAGAGATTAGACTTTTAACTTGATGACCAGTCTTTCTGGAATTCTTGAGCATTGGCTTCCAAATCCACACTTGTATACAACACTCTGAACAACCAACACAATACCCCAGAATTTCTCAGGTTTTTATACTGTCTTTTCCAATCCAATCCCTCATTACTAAGAATTAAGTGATATTCATTTTCTTGCCATTTTGTCTTTTAGAAATCCTTTGGAAAATGATAGTAGTTTTAAGATGTTATAACATGCATAACTATCCATTGCTCTCCATTCCATTTTCTAATAAAAAGACTTATTAAGTACTTACATGTCAGTTATTCTTGGATAATTGACCTCTGCTGTCTTATGCAGCAATAGCTCATTGAAACATTAATTCAACTATGTAGAAAACTGGGGATCAGAAATATTAAGGAACTTGTTGCTGATACACAGACAGTAGATGGTAAAATTAGGACTCCAACCTCATTTATTCATCTTATACTGCTGCTCCAAAACAAACAAACAAAAACAAAAGTACGGTTATAAATCTCAAGTCAATAGAGCCCAAAGCTATCATAAGCTTCAGACAAGTATTAACCATAATAACTTCTATCTCTACTGAGGAAACATAGGGATTAAGTTAATAGATTCATAATATATGTTGCCATTTATTTGAATTCATGCTTAAGTAGATAAAATTCTAAAATCTATCCATCATAATCACCTTGATAGATGGTAAAACCAATAAATCCAAGGTATTATTTTCAGAGTAAAAGGGATTGCTTTCTCTAGAATTGGAAAGAAGTAAAATTAATGGACTGTTAAGATATGAGCCCCAAGGTAAAGACAAAATGGTAAGCTCCCATTCAGTTGGTGTGTTTATGTGTGATTATGTGTGTGTGCTTACGTGTGAGTGTATACATATCTGTATGTGGGTATATAAGAATTCATGTGTTCATATGCTTTGGGAAGCAGTTGTCACCCATTGGGATTATACTTAGGCTGTTTTTAGAGAGTGCCTCTACATCTATCAGCCCTAGAAATGCAATGGCAGAAACTTTCCTGTAAGGGAAGAGCATGCTGTAAGAGTCTACTGTTTTCAACTTCAGAAATGTCTAACAAAAAAATCAGGGATCATGACCTCCTGGACAAAAGGAAAACAGTCACAGCACTTACAGCTGGAGAAGACCTGGCCTTTCCCTTGGAACTAGCCATGATGGTTTGCTCCATCATGATGTACTTTCTATTGGGAATCACACTCCTATGCTCATACACGCAGAGGTAAGGTTGGTGGCTGGAACAGGAGGTGTCCTTATCCTCTCTCCCCTCTTCCGTTGTTCTATCAACCCTAAGGTCATTTTTCTCACCTTCTTTCCTTTTTCCAAAAAGTTTCTGGTGTATGTGTACTTGGTCTTGCCTAACAATAAAAGTAAGGATGATTTATGTTTAAATTGCCTACAATATGCCAGAGACTTTTCATCTATGATTTGTTTTATTCGCATAGGCACGCCATAAAATATTTAAGTATTAATATACTCATAAAATGGCAAAACCAAGGTTCAAAAGAGATGTTATTTGATATAACACAGCTCTAAATGTGGTAGACCTACCTAAGATTCAAACCCATATTCTACAAGTTCCAGAGTCACTACTCATGGCACATCATGCCTTTGTCTGCATTCCACCCTCATTCTTTTTCCACACCACTCCAGGTCTCTCCTTCACCCTTCAGCTCAGAAGTTCCAATTTTTCATTCTAACTTCCTTGGAAACTTTGAAAATACTAACACCTAAGTCCTCCATTACTCAAAATGGTCACATGAAGTTGATTAAAATAGCAATCCAGTCAGACATAGCTTTCAAAGTTTTCCAAATGATTCTAATATACTCTCAAGGTTGAAAAGCACTGTTAGGCAACAGACTTTTAAAATACCAGATTTTGGAACCTTTTTGAGTATTTTCTCTACATTTGCTGAATATATAGGGATATAAACAATTAGGGAGGTAAACAATTTCCTGCTGAATGAAATGTGTAAGTGCCAGCAGCATCTCTGGCATTCTAATCGTCATAAATTTAAACCCTTAGAGCACAGATGTACCTGGCATTTATTACGTTAAGTTTGACAGTTGTTCATCTTAAGGAAACAAGATCCTTTCACATAAAAATGGAAGCTTTAATCAAAAAGAAAACCAGTTTTCCATGTCATTCATTTCGCTATCAAATTAATACTTTGATTTGAGAAGCAAGATCTAGCTGAAATACAGTAATTTGCTAAAATTAAGACCTCATCTTTTTACATTCCTGACTGCTCTGCTAATTTTCCACCAGCCTTCAGCTGTACATTTTCTCCATGAGAGCACTGATGCCTCTAGCTCATTCCAAAACCTATTTCAGAATCCAACATCTGCTTACAAACAAATAACACATTCTCATTTTTATATTAGTAAAATCGGATGAGATGACCAAGAAAAATCCAATTTGCCACAACAAAGTTAGTTGGGTACAGGGTAGCCTACTTGTGGCATAAAGCCTCACAAATACAATAGCCATCAATACAAGTTCATCAAAAAGAGAGGGTATTAATCTGCACAAAATCTTCTTGGTTTCCAGTCTCTATGGTAATTAGTTTATATCCAGAAGCAAAACATTGCTTAC
Organism: Dipodomys merriami; assembly: GCF_024711535.1. Classification (NCBI taxonomy): domain Eukaryota; kingdom Metazoa; phylum Chordata; class Mammalia; order Rodentia; family Heteromyidae; genus Dipodomys; species Dipodomys merriami. The sequence goes on along the minus strand of NW_027206202.1, from coordinate 7,881,034 downwards.
CTGTGATACTTCCTAATTAAAACTTTTCACCCTCATCAAAAAATTGAAAGTATCTTACAATGTACCTTTACCAGTGAACAGCAGGAATCCTCCAGTTGCGAGGCCCTAGGGGAATAGTAGTTTATTTGTCTAATACAAGGCTTTATTTCCCATTGCATTCCTGAGGAGTCAGCACTCAATAGTAGAATGATCCAAGGCCTTACAGAAATACTGTATTGGAAGAAATTACAGTATCCTTCAGTGACCAGAAATACATTTTTGTATATGTTACCCCAAATCTCTCATTCTGAATCCACTCACCTTTGTAAAGAATGAAAATCCAGCTTGCTAAGAAGACTACAGAAGATATGTTTGGTAAAACACCAATTAGAGTTAAAATAGACATAATTATTGCTAGAACTACAAATTTTGGAGGTATTGAATAGTGTAGAAATACAGTTTAAGGACAAGTTATTTTAAAATATGCTTTGTGCTTTTCGGTGGATTTTATAAGTAAAAAAATTAATTAAGCACGAGTAAATATAATCTAATGATATCATTGAGAAAATTCTCAGAAGACCAAGTTTGTCTACGGTATGTTGAGTTTGCCTAAAGCTGCTCTTCTCTAGGATCTAAACGTTATACAAAATGGGAAAGGATTTCTCTGGTCCTGCAAATGAACAATGATTCCCACCCCCATGACTACTCCCTTCCTTGTATGTATCCCTCAGATTTGTGCTTATTCTCCTCTTTTCTCTACAGTGTGTGAACTGAAGAGTGTCAATGCACCTTGCTAAATATGTCCATTACAGAAAACTTTAATTGCTCCTTCAACTGTGGTCCACACTGCTGGAAACTGTCTCAGTACCCTTGCCTCCAAGTATATGTGAACCTGACATTCCTTTGGGAAAAACTCCTCCTCGACCACACTGAAGAGACAATGAAAATGAATCAGAAGGTGGGAGTGCATTCTAGTCATCCCTATAAAGCTGTATGCCAACTCCTCTCTCCCTTCCACTACTCCACCAAGTTCCTTTTGTCAGCACCAGGAAGCAGATTCAGCCTGTTCTATTCATAAAACTTGTTCATTGCTTTTAGGAAATTTTTATTTCCTGTAAAAGCTGTAAATCATTCCAGTATTTGTGGAAGAGTAGATTTGGTTCTAACTTCCATTTGTGAAGATAACATTTACTTATTTATACACAAATAGATTGATTCTTCAAAGAAACACCTGAACTTAAAGATGGATGTACATGGCCACACCTGATATTTCAACAAAGCCTAGAATAAATTTCTATTTTACTATTTACAGTTAGTTCTTAAACTTTGGGCATGTATCTTAACCTCTCTACAAAAAGATAAAAACAAGTGCCTCTTTGCAGGTCATTAATAAGAATTAGAGAAGAGTATGTAGTACTTGGCACAGAAGGGAACCACAACCTATGGCCACAGTGTGTGTGTGTGTTTGTGTGTGTGTGTGTGTGTATGTGTGTGTGTTTCTTAATGTATACTACATTCATAAATGCTGACTTTCCCAGCACTGATATATTTGTCATCACGGTTGAGGTAAACTCATATATACCGTGCTAACACTATAACTAAAATTTACCAGACTTACCATTTATAAATTTGAAAGGTTCTATTAAGTTTTAAATGAACAATAATTACAAAATGTATAAGATTTAGGATAATCAGTAGTGTTTCATTTATCAATTAAGGTAATCAAGTTTAAGTATATTGAGGTATGGATTTATAGTAGCAATTTATATATCCATAATACTGTGTAAGATCAAGGCAATGTGATACCAATCTGTTATCCCTAGGAAATAATCTTTATAAACCCTAGTATTAAAAATCAGTGGTGGCTCAATCTGTAATCATAGCTTTTCATAAGGCTGACATCTGAGGATTACAGTTTGAAGCAAGCCAGGGCAGGAAAGTCCAAGAGATTCTTAAAACTACTGAAAAAGAAGTGATGCTGTAGATCAAGTGTAGAGCACTAGGCCATGAGCAAAAAGAAGCTCGGGGACAATGCCCAGGCCCTCGGTTCAAGTTGCCACTCTGGCACTGGCAACAAACAAACCTTTCATTACAATTGCCAGCACTTAAAAGATGTAACTTACTGAAGGAAAATATGGTAGCTTAGCACTACACTAGAATATAGGGTGTGAGAAGACACCAGGAACAAAACCCATCTTTCACATTCATTACAACTTGAAAGACTTATCAGAAATATCTCTGAAGATTCACGTTAATGAATATTTTAGGAAGTGGTATTTGAAAACATTTTGTTCCAAATTTCTTTTATTTTTACTAGGCATAAACAACTATCCTACTTCTGTGATGCATACTTATAAACCATGGCTCCTTTACAAGGTGTTTGCTTTTCAAAATCTCTTCCCTCAAGGCAGAGTTTTAAGTCAAAGCTTTCTGATAACGATGAATGTCTTATGCAAATATGAACTATCCAAGGAACTGAAAAGTTGCTACAGTTGAGTAGGCCTTCAAAATATTTGATCACTACAGCCCTGTGAATGTATTATTTAAGCTATGAGCAGTTTATTTAACTTAACAGTTTAACAGTTATTTATTAACTGTTGTTAGCTATTAACACTTAACAGTTTACTTATTTAAGCTATATACCAAGTTAAATGTTTAGGACAAGTGTCTTGTCGTAGGTCACCATATGGTTTTGTCCCACTATCTTCTCTGTAAATATAACCTATCGCACACATATAGGGACATACACACAATGAAAAAGTTTAGCTCAAGCATTTATTATAAAGAAAATTTCCCATGTAGTCACTACAAAGTAAAACATTTCCTATAAGTAAAAGACATATCATGCCCACTTTTTAAAAATGTAGGCTATGCCCCTTGCCAAAGATGATTATTCACCTATTATGACAACATTTTCATTCTCTTTTCTACTTTTGTCACTTATACATACATATTTGCATTTTTTGCCAATACTGGGACTTTAACAGAGGCCCTAAGCACTATTCCTTACTTTTTTTATACAAGGCTGGTGTTCTATCACTTGAGCCACAGATTACTTCTGAAATTTTGGTTGTTAATTGAGGTAAGAGTCTCATTGACTTTCTTAGACAGGCTAGCTTTGAACATCAATCCTAAAATCTCAGCTTCCTGAGTAGCTAGAATTATAGTCTCAAGCCACCAGCACCCAACCTGTTTAGTTTTGTCTCATTAAAAATTACATAAATGGAAACACATAGGATGTTTTTGCTTATCTGGCTTATTCCATGCAACATGTTTTTCAGACTTCATCCATTTGGTTGTAGTTCACTTGTACACATTACTGTACCATATTCTATTATATGGGTCTATTATTGACAAGCATTTGTGCATTATCTTTACTTTGGAGAGATATTCTTGTGTGTTTCTCTTGGTACATAAACATACACATTTGTCAGGTATAAACCTGAAAATGAATTATCTGAATCATAGGATATGCCCATATTAATCTTTAAGGGATAATTCCAAATGTTTTTCCAAGTGCCTATACCATTTACTTTCCCACCAGCCCTGTGAGTTCTTACTGCTCTGAATCTTCAGCACTTGCATACATCTATAATGAAACCAGTTGCTTATGTATGGCATACACATATGCTTTTATATATGATTATATAAATATATCTACCTTTGAATTACATTTTTACTCTCTTGATCAAAATTTTAATGAAACCACATCTTGTCAGGAGGATTGTGAATTCAATACCAACTCAAGCTAAATACTAAAGCCATCTTTCAAAAAACAAAAAGATTTTCAAGTGTTACCAAACAAATGCAAGGTTTAGATTAATCTAGGTATTGACTAATACCAAGAGATCTATACAATTTCTATCTTGTTAGTGGATTACCCCCCTCCCAGTCCTTTAAACTTCTTTTCCGACAGAAATAACACATATGTAAACAAATATAGAGACAGCAAACTCTTCCTTAAAAGAACTTTATCACAATACTGAGAGAAATGTTTATATAGATTATAAATTGCTTTCCTTTCCACAATCACTTGTTTAAGACCTTGCTTACACAAATTAAGCAGACATCAAATATAACAAGTCGTTTAAGGATAACTGTGGACCCATTACAACAATGAGAAGTACAAGTTGTCATGTCGAAAACGAACTTTACAACTTTGGTGGGGGTGGGGGGAGGATTGGGGGGGGGCAGGAGGAGACTGGGAAGGGATGTGAAGGGTAAACAAAGGAGGAGGCTGCAATGCTTGATAAGAAATGTACTCATTATCTTGCCCATGTAATTGTAACCCCTCTGTACAGTATGTTCACAATAAAAAATAAAAATTTAAAAAAGCATAAAAAAACAAATTAAGCAGACACCAATTCAAACTAAAGAAATCTGAATTAAATTTGAGACTATTTACCATTTTTAAAGTGGAAAAAACATGAAAACTATGTCCCAATTTACTTTCCCAATTACACTGCCCATAATTAAAGAATATTATAAATGTAATGTATACAAGTATTCACATTAACCCAAGGTATGCATTGTTTATCTCTACAGTCTTTGGGCATAGATATGTTTTATTTTCTAACACAAAATATGAAGTCTGGCCTATTGTATATACTTAATATGTGATCATATAGTCATTCTTCAAAATGCTAGAAAATGTTTTGTCTGCTTTTGGGACCAAGAATATTTCATATGAGCAATTTTACTTGTTTGGCTCTTGGATATTGTAGATTAAGAGAGACTGTGTAATGGGGAGGTTTTAGAGTAATTGTAATTACTCAATGATCATACAGGCTTTGCTAAAATGCTTTGGAGACTTACTATGCCATCTTATTATTTTAACCCAAACTTGGTTTGTTTTTTTTTTTGTATGGCTCACTCTCTTGTATTGGTTATGTTTGATTCAAAGACTTGTGCCTGCCAAGCAGGCAGTCTAACACTTGAGCCAAAACTCAGTGCTTTTTTCTTTAAACTTTGAGATAAGGTCTCATGCGTTGACCCACGTGACCTGAAATTGCAATCCTGAATCGATGGGTTAAGAGGTGTACCATATTTGGCTTGTTCTTGGTGTACTATATTGTGTACCATATTTGGCTTGTTAATGAGAAAGAATCTCACTAACTTTTTATGGCCAGAATAGCCCCAAATCACAATTCTTCTATTTCCAACTCATAGGCACCTGGGATTGCAGCTCTGTACTTAGTTATAGTTTTTGACATCTCCATCCAGTATGCTAGCTGGCATAATGGCACAATATTTTTTGGCACACAGTAAATATTTGGCTTTCATTAAACTTCTAACCTCTTCCAGATGAGATACTACCTTTTTTATTGTAAAGATACTATACAGAGGGTTACAGTTACATGAGTGAGGTAATGAGTACACTTCCTCTTGAACATTGTTACCCCCTCCATTGTTTTCCCCCTACCATCCCCTCCCTCCCTCCCTTCCCCGAGGTTCTTTTTTTTTTATTGTGATTAAGTGATTACATAATTTCCGGAATTTCACAGTATTGTGGAATAATGATGCTCATATAAAGTCACAAGTTCATTCTAACTTTCCTGGAGCAAATTGTCTATCACAGTCTGTAACATATAACGGTGTTCACATGTTATACACCATATATGTGAGCAGCAGCGTGGGGATATTTAGTAGTGGTTCAACCAGATGAGTGGGAGTTCTTTGTTTCTTAAGTCCTGTTAGTTTTGTCGTATCACCTAACATTTTGGATTTAGCATCCACTTATCAGGGAGACCATGTACCGTTTGTCTCTTCATTCTTCCAGATGAGATACTACCTTTTTTTAAACAAAAGAATTAAATGAAGAGCAAACTCCACCTTTGAAAGGGTCCTGAGCAGCCAATAGCTCACTTCTCACTATCCCAAGAAAGAAAGAGGCTGTCAGTAAGGTTCTTCAACCAGATCCTGCTCCCACTGCTAACTCCTCTCCCTACATCTTTAATTTGTAGGCTGAAGGCTTGTCACTCTGCTTCACACATGACTAGTGGGTGAAGCATGTCTAAGAAAACCCCAACAGGTATTTTCTCAAAATTTCCTGTCCATCATGAAAGTAAAAATAACTCAATCTTACAGATTTTGTAAGTAAGGCTAAGAGAAGAAATATTAGTCACATTCCAGAGAATTGGAGAGAAAGTGTAATTCGATGTATCTTCTTTGACCATGTTAAAAAAATATTTAAGAAATGTTAAGGAGCCACCTTTCTACAGCTGGGATATAAAAGTCATGCAGTTTTAAATACTAAATAGAAGTTTCTTTCCTTCAACTGTTTAAAGGCTGGGAAAAGAGCAAAGTCTATTAACAAAACTGAAGATTTAGAAAGTTCTAAATGTTTACATTTTTGGTACCATCATGTTTCTAAGAAATAAAATATAGTGACTTTTTCATCATATATACTTGATTGAAATTTCTCAATTCTTAATATTCCAAATGCAATTCTACTATAAAAATTCCATCAAGGGGGATAATTCAGTCATAAAATTCAAAGCATATACAAGATTAAGAAAACAGAAAAGGGATGGAATTGGGAAGGATGGGGAGAATGATGAAGGGGTAATACTGATCAAGATGCATTGTATTCAACATCTTTGTTGAATAGCAACTCCTTTGTACACTACTTAAAGATGATTTAAAAATGTTTCCATGCACTTGTTGCTTATGCTTATGACGCTACCTACTCAGGAGGCTAAGATTAGGATTTCAGTTCCAAGCAAGCGCGGGCAGGAAAGTTCATGAGACTCTTATTTCCAATTAACTAACCCCTCAAGAGCTGGAAATGGAGCTGTGGCTTATGTGGTAGAGCACTAGCCTTGAGCTAAAGAAGGTCAAGGGCAGTGCCCAAGCCTTGAGTTTAAGCCCAACACTGGGGCTTAATGTCTCATGATGGAAAAAAAAAGTTTTAAAAATGAAAAATAATTTTTAGTATTTCTTAAAATTTTTCCATCATGGATAGGAGAACAAAAATTTTGTCTAGATTTTGTAAAGTAAACAACTATCCTGAAATATGAGTGAGATGAGAGAGAGAGACAAAGAGAAGAGAGACAGAGAGAGAATGACAGAGATTAGTTTAAATCTTCTGCTGACCACCTATCTACATCAATAGTTTGGTTAACAGTAATCAAAAAATAATTCCTTGCAAGCATAACACCTATCAATTAAATTTGACTGGTACCTAAATATATTTTGTTTATAAAATAAAACTAATATATCCCTTACAACACCAGATCTACAAATCTAAAACTTAAGTGTTAGCCAGGTATGGTAATCTCATCAGTTGGGGGGCTGATAAAGGAGGGAGATGAATAAAAGGCCAGCCTGGGCTATGTAGAGAAACTCTGCCTGAATAAATAAATAAATAAATACTAAATCTAATACCATACCTCTCCCACTAAATTAAAATTTATCTAAAAATGCTGTTATTTTTAGCTCTCCAGCTACACTACATTTTTTCAACTAAGTATAGGTCAGGTCATATAATTTCATTTGTTGAAAGTTGTGGTGTGTGTGTACACGCATGCACATTTGTGTGTGTCATTGAACTTAGCAGCTAATACCTCTCCCCAAGTTTCTTTTGCTTAAGGATAGGCTAGCTGCTAACTGCAATCCTCTGATCTCAGCATTCTGAGTATTTTATGTAGCTAGGATTACAGTCATGAGCCCCTAGCACCCAACTTGAAACACATTTCACATCTCTCTCTTTTCTTTTTGTCCTTCTTGGAGCTTGAACTCAGGGCTTGGCTGCTGTCCCTAAGGTCTTTTGATTAAGACTAGTGCTTTACCACTTTGAACCACTTTCAACTGTACTTCAGGGTATCTGGTAGTTAATGAGATAAAGTCTCATAGACTTTATTGGCCAGGCTAAGATTACTGGCATAACTCATTAGCACTCAGCTTGAAACACTTTTTTGACATTCAAAACCAATCATAAAATTATTCATTAAACACATGATAAAATCGTAAGACAACTATATCTTCATTTTAAATTCACACCAGTCTCAGAAACACTTCCATAGCTACAATTTGAGCCAAAGAAAAAGCAAAATCCTAATGTGGAATTCAGCACTGATACAGGAGTGTAAGTTATCAGAAACCTTTTATCATGAAGCTGACAAATGATTTGGCTGTGGAGGAACAGAGCAGAAGTGTAAAAAAGTAGAGTCTTATATTTGATGTGAAGTAAGTAAAAGACTGAACTATGTCACCTGAGAGTATGGATGGGTAGGGAAACATAAGGGAGAACAATGAAAGGGGTGGCATTGATCAATATGCATTATACTCATAATTTTATGTGAAGATGCCTTACTGCCTTTTTTGTGGTTTTGAGCCAGTAACTTTCTGGTCATCTGTCACAGAAGCAACAGGAACTAACATTCTTATCCACATAATTATGCATAAGAAATAATTACAAAAATATTTCTCATTGGAAAAGAACCATTGTTTTGTGTATCTAGTTTTCCATATGTGCAGCTTTAGTTATGTATGGTTCTATAAGATTAGACACATTTAAAAATAGCTAATTTCCTGACTTCTTTGAAAAGCATTTGGCTCAGAAAATGGATTGACCTCTGATACACTCCACTTTTTTTTTTTTTTTTTTTTGTCGGTCGTGGGGCTTGAACTCTGGGCCTGGGCGCTGTCCCTCAGCTCTTCAGCTCAAGGCGAGCGCTCTACCACTTGAGCTACAGCGCCACTTCCGGTTTTCTGGTGGTTTATTGGAGATAGGAGTCTCACAGTCTTTCTTGCCCGGGCTGGCTTTGAACCGCGATCCTCAGATCTCAGCCTCCTGAGTAGCTAGGATTACAGGCGTGAGCCACCAGCGCCTGGCTTACACTCCACTTTTTACCAGAAGTGAAAAGACAAAGTTTACTTCTTTTTCTACTGAAAGTTTGACAACTTTACTTTTAAAAAATTCCCTGCTTCATTCAAGAAGCTTATGTCTCTCAAACTTCATGCAAATTATAGTATGTGAACTCAATAAAGATGCAGTAGATATACCTTATGATATCTACCTGTACCTAGCTATCCATTTCTTGTCTTTGGCCAGTATTTTTATTTACCTCATTACCAGCCTGGACTTCATAGTTCAGCTCTGCTCTCCTGAAGTCCTCCTTCTTTTTTGTCACTTGCGGGACTTGAACTTTGGGCCTGGGAGTTGTCCTTCAGCTTGTCAGCTCAAGCCAAGCACTCTACCACTTGAGCCTGACACACTTTCCTTGCCCAGGCTGGCTTTGAACAGCAATCCTCAGATCTCAGCCTCCTGAGTAGCTAGGACTACAGTCATGAACCACCAGTACCTGGCTGGACCCCTTTTCTTTTCTTTTCCTTTCTTCTCTTCTCTTTTCTTTTTCTTTTTCTTTTTTGGTCGATCCTGGTCTTTATTAAGTTCTTAAATCATGTTTCCCTCCTCCAACATCTATATTAAATTAAAATTGGAATGTAATAAATACAGGCCTCCATTTCTGGTAACATACTTATTGTTATGATTCTTGTGGTTCATGAACTATGCAAATACCTCCAATTTCAACTTTTTAGGTTTTGCTTGTTAATCAGAGATGAGTGTTGCACATGTTTTTCAGCACAGGGTGTAATCTTATAACCCAAGGCCCCTGCCACTTCCACCTCACTTCACCCAATCCCCACTCTCCTGGACCCTTCTTCAGTAGACCCTCACTCCTGATCTTTGTTGTTGGTCTCAACTCATGGAAGCCTCCTGCAGCCATATCTGTACCTTTTCTCTGACTAAGAAGCTTTATCAATGAGCATAGGAACCCTAAAATTAAACTGCTATCAGTCTGGACCACAGAGTTTGCTGTTTAACTGAATCTCTGCTCATAAACTAAGTTTCCATAACAGATTCCTACAATTCCAATTCTTTCATCAACTAAGTTTCCATAACAGATTCCTACAATTCCAATTCTTTCATCACACAAATTTTCTTCTGTATTTTCACTTGAAACAATCAAGAAATCACTTCAACTTCCTTATACTCTTCCTGAAAAAGCACACTGATGAACACCTTCTGTTTCATCATTCACCACTTTTTCTCGTTTTGCAACCATGTTTCATTTTATGCCTACAGTAATTAGCCTGTATCAACCTTTTCCTATTTTTCATTCATTCTTTTCCTCCACTAAAAATGTCATATTAAATTAAAATAAAAAAGTAATACATATATCACCCCAATTTATTTTCTCAATAATAATTATTGTTGCATCTTTATGTTCTGTGTGAAGGTCATTTTCTTCTGCTCTTATTATTTTATTATTCTTTCATAAATGCTTCATTCCAAAATCTAGTGGATTTTGTGAGGTTCTCTCTGGAATGGTCTTTTGGCCATTTTTGCATTCACAAATGTTGCGCTGAACAATTTCTACATTCTCTGACTTCTCTCATTTTCACCTTCACCTATAACCCTTCTGATTTTATCTGTTCTTAAGTTTTCCTTACAATGTGATTCTAGGAAGTATGAATGACAGAAGTTTCCAGTAGGGTATATTTTACTGTGCTTACTAAAAATAGAAAGAAGAAAGTTCAGACTATCTTGAGAGAATTTTAAGAACTCAAAACCTTATGTTGGCATAAAAGAAAATTCTTGACCTTCTGAAAAAGTTTAGCTTTCTCCATAAGAAGAATAGGTGATGATGGCTCATGTCTGTAAACCTAGCTGGCATTCAAGAATCTTAGATCTGAAGATTATAGTTCACAGTCAGCCCAGAGGAGAAAGACTGTAACCATCAAAAACCTGGAAGTGCAATGTGGTTTCAAGTAGTAGAAGTGGTAGGGCACTTGACTTGAGCAAAAAAGCTCATAGAGACAACAGTGAGTCAAGATTAGGCACAGGCTTAAAGCTACTTACAAATACTAGAATAACTAAGAGAAGTCCCATCCTTTTCAAGTGGAAACAAGAAGAATCCAGGGAAGGATAATATAACAGAAACAGATACCTGAATATGTTCACACTGTAATTTTATCTCAATAGCAATCTATTATGCTTTAATTCTGTAAGTTTTTTTATTGTACTTTTTATTGTAAAAATACTGTACAGAGGGGTTACAATTACATGGGCAAGATGAGTACATATCTTATCAAGCATTGTAGCCTCCTCCTTTGTTTCCCCTTCCCATCCCCTTCCCATCATCCCCCCACACCCCCAATCCTCCCCGCTCCCTCCGCCCCGCACCAAAGTTGTAAAGCTCATTTTTCGACATAACGACTTGTACATCTCATTATTGCAATGGGTCCACCTGTATCCCTATTTAAATGATTTGTTTTCCCCTTCCCCTCCACAAATTATACCGACATCAAATACAGTGAAAGCAGGGGTTATACTGTGGGGGATGGACATACAAAGCAACAAAGAAATAATCTTATAAATGTGTTAGTAATGATCACATGAAAGAAAAAAACATTTGAATACATATCTTAGGGTTCAATTCTGTAAGTTTTAAGAAGATAATTTTCCTTTTTTCCTCTCCTCTCTTCTCTCTCCTTTCTCATACCTCCTCTTCCCCTACTCTAATCCAGCCTTCACCTCACCCCCCACACAATGCTCCATGTGAACAATTTCAGGATTGTCTTTAAAACTCCCAGAAAAAAATCCTTATTTTACTGATCTTTGCAGTAAAAGAACATATGGCACAACAAGGAATTCAATTGTAGATAATAATGCCTGCCTGGCTTGCACATTACAAAATAAGAGTAACTCAGAGCAAGATGATTAACACATAAATGGTATGTTAAATTTTAATTTTTTGTGAAAACATTTAAAAATTTGTTTCCATTATTAACACACGCATTGAGCTCAGGGGAATAAATTTCTAAGTTTCAAAGATTGAAACTTATAAGCCTGTAAGTTAACTATATTAACTGCAATGTGCTATCCTTGGTTCCCAATAGCTCTTGGCCATTTCATATCACAAACTGTATTTCATACACACTTCCAAATTTACCAAAATGTCATTCCTTTTATCATTGTTAAAATTAACACCAAAGCCTTTAACAGACTTTTGTAGTATCCAAATCTCCCTGGACTATGAATACAGTGGCCTCTAAGTGTTTGGGCAGGTACAACCAGAAAAATATGGCTGAAGATAGTCTTCTAGAGCAATTTTCTATACAATCCTTCTTCCATCTGAAACGTGTCCATATTTCTGTCTGTAGGCCGATTTCCTTCAATCCCAACAGATTTTCCCATTAATCTCTGCTGACATTATTTTAGTGCATCTCTAGCCAACATCTCAAAACTATTCAAAATATTTTCTGTAAAACAATGCCAAAGACTTCTCAACTACATCATCAAGAATCACTACAACAACAACCATATTTTGGACACCAACTTCCTTCATTAACTACTTCTCTATTCACTGTGACAAATGCATCATAAAACCACTTAAGAAACAAATTATATTGGCTTCCAATTTTAGTTTAGCATCTATGGAAAGGAATGGTAAAGAAAGCAATTCATACCACAGTGTCCAGGAATCAAAGAAAAGGGAATACAAAAATGGGTTAGGCATAGTACACCTTAAGAAGATATTTCTTGGTGAATTATTTCTAGCTATGACCCACAAGCAACAATTTTGAGAGAGAAAAAAACCTGTTAGGTAAAAGTTGTTTTAAAAGTTGTGAATTGACATGGTAGCAGATAACATGTGTGCTGTCCCATGTTTCCTGATGGCTACCTATGGCAGGGCCCTTGAAACAAAGATTTCCAGAGCATCAAATAAAAATCTTTTGTACTTAAGGTTGGCCACATATCCCCTGGAGGAAAAAAAAACCACTAGTGGGACTTTCTTGCCTGAAAATAATATTGTGGTTGTCGTCCTCCTCACCCTCCTCTTCCCACTCCTCTTCCCCCTCCTCCTCCTCCCCTCTCCTCTTCCTTCCTCCTCCTTCTTCTGAAGCAGAACAATGTTAATTTCATTGTTGGGGCAAAAGCTCAGACACCTTGAATGCAGTGGTTTAATGAACACATAAGGAACCAACATCCCCATCTCCTTCAAAAACTCCTTTTTTAAAATGTTGTTAGCTGGGCGCCTGTAGCTTACTCCTGTAATCCTAGCTACTCAGGAGGCTGAGATCTGAGGCTCGAGGTTCAAAGCCAGCCTGGGCAGACAAGTTTGTGAGACTCTTATATCCAATAAACCACTAGAAAACTGGAAATGGTGCTGTGACTCAAGCGGTAGCACACCTGCCTTGAGCTGAAGAGTACAGGGACAGCACCCAACCCGAGTTCAATCCCCATAACTGACTAATACATAAGTAAATAAGTAAATAAATAAGTAAATGTTTTTGTAAAGATGATGTACAGAGGAATTACAGTTACTCAGGTAATGTGCACATTTCCTTTCGAATAGTGTTACCCCCTCCTTCATTCTCTTCTGAAAGACCAAGGCCTAAGCCAGAGTATACTTCCCTTCCTACCTGAGGAAACAATGCCTGAATGAAGAAAAGAATCCTATTTCAGTGTACCAATACTCTCTGTCATTAAAAAATCAGAAAATGATCATAATCTTTCCCTAGAGATATTTTCTTCATGGTTAAGTGCCCACAGAGGCCATGGATCCATCTTTCTGAGAAATTAATCATGTTCTATTGCTCTAACTCTGGACAGACTTTGTGGTTCCATGGATTAACAAAGGTTAAAGCACAGGCAAATCAGTCATATCTTGGGTATTCAACAAGGTAATTCTCCCTAATTCCAAAGAACCCTTTATCTAAAGAATAGTCCTTTATCTTCCATGCTCAGGCCTAAATTTTTAAAAAATAGTAATCATCTTTTGATGACCAAAAGGTCTATCTAATAATACCCTCAATTAATATTTACATGTATTATTCTTATACACTGGTCAATCAGGCAGTAACTGTGAAAAAGGCTTTCTTTGCCACCAGAATTATAGAAAGCAATTGACTGGTTGTTATGCACAGTTTCCAATTTGGAGCTCAACATTTATGCATGCTTAATGCAGTTAAACCCACACTTACTGTGCACACTTATATTTTAATATGAAATGGTCTTATCATAAAGGTCATTATCAATTTAAAGGTTGGACACATATCTCAATCAGGTCTAATCAAAATACTGACCTTTTATAACTAACTCTGGGCACTGGTTGCTCATGCATATAATCCTAATCATTCAGGGGGCTGAGATCTGAAGATCACATCACAGTTCGAAGCCAGCCTGGGCTAGAAAGTCCCCATAACTCTTATTTCCAATTAACCACCAGAAAACCAGAAGTGGTGCTGTGGCTCAAAGTGGTAGAGTGCTAGCCTTGAGCAAAAGAGCTCAGAGACAGCGCCCTGCCCCTGTATTCAAGCCAAACAACTCAAAAAAAATAACAACAACAAAAAAAAACCTCTGACCCAAACCAAGGGGAAAATAAGGGACAATTTTAAGTTCAAGTGTCAAACAAAATTTTGAGATTTGGTCAGTGATAGTTTATGGATTTTGACAAATATGTTTACTACCTTTTACAATAAACATACCAGTAATATTGCTTTTCGTTCTAGATATAGGGTTGTTTCATTTTCTCTAAAACTGTCATCTGAGCCAGGCACTAGTGGCTCATGCCTGTAATCCTAGCTACTCAGGAGGCTGAGATCTGAGGATCGAAGTTCAAATCCATCCTGAGTACAAAAGTCTCTGAAACTCTTATCTCCAATAAACCACCAGAAAACCGGAAGTGTCGGTGTAGCTCAAGTGGTAGAGTGCTCGCTTTGAGCTGAAGAGCTGAGGGACAGTGCTCGGGCCCAGAGTTCAAGCCCCACGACCAACAAAAAGTAAAACAAAACAAAAACAAAAAAACTGTCATCTGAGTTCAAAAGTTTTTAAAATACAAGCTTTACAAAGTATAAAGTTTTAAGAATGCAAACTAAAGAAAGAAAAAGATCATGAAGATGAAGATGAAGACATATGATGAACGTTTTTGGAAAAGGTTTCATGATTTTGTATAAGAAAAAAATCCTGGGAAGTGGCACTGTGGCTCAAGTGGTAGAGTGCGCCCCTGGAGCTGAAGAGCTGAGGGACAGTGCCCAGGCCCAGAGTTCAGGCCCCATGACTGACAAAAAGAAAAAAGAAAAAAATCCTGAAAGAGTAAGGTTACTAAAAGAATTAAGACAAACCTCAGAAAGTTCAAGGAGATAATAAAGGGTAGGAGAGTATGTTTTCAAATATAAGCAAATAGATAGATAGAACTTACAAAATAATTACATGTGATTAGATTGGCTATAATTCAAATAATTGTTCACGGGTCTTACTTGGGTCATATTATTATGAAGCAAATGAGCTCTTACAAATATTCCAAAGTGACTTAGAAAATATTAATTATCAAAGTAATTTCTTGTGTACTATTGAGTGATATCAATCTTTTGACTACTTGAAAAACTGTATCTGAAGTCAAAATTCAATCAAGTGACATCTATCTCAGGATCTTTTCATGACCATCATACAACTAAGTATGTAAAAATTGTTGTTAATTGTTGCTGTCTTTATATTTTAGTTCCTCTATATGAACCCATTGTAGGATACCAAGCTGACAAAGATAGGATACCAAGCAAGTACCCTTAAATGAATTATAGCACACCAATCAAGCTTTTGTCCATGAGTCCCTATTGTAGTGATAGCTTTTCAAAGTTAATGGGTTCAAGGTAATCCCTGCTTGGGAGTCATTTCTATTTATCTTACTGTTGCTGCAATTTGGCCACTTTTACTGACAGACTCCCTCCTACCTGGCCTGTTAGTATTCTGACTGAAATGTAGAATATTACATGAACTGAGATATCTCATCACAGCACTGAACAAAATCACTTTCTGGATACTTTCTCAGCAACAAGAAAGATCTAAGTTTATCATGGGACAAAGTTTACCAAGGGAACGAAGTTTATGAAAGGACCACACAGAGCCACTTGAAAGAAATAACTGCTCAGGTAAGAAGTGATACTCCAAGTGAAGTCACTTGTGCTTGCAAATTCAAAATTAACTAAAGGTCGAGAAAAATATTTATAAGCATGGTACCTGATCCTTATGCCTGTCTATTCCCCAACA